>NW_024882977.1:0-152316 GCF_019059575.1 Amphibalanus amphitrite | reverse complement strand
AACTCTAAGTACACTTCCAACTAGTTCCTGACAATAATCGGTCCTTTATATTCGGTATCATATATCGGATATATCGTGAGAAAACTGAGAGTCGCAAATGTATAATTTGACTTCTGAATCACTGTGACGTCATTTCAAATTAAATCGACACCAAATTTAGACACAACCTCGGCTAGGTATTCAGGAAGATGTGTGCAAGGTTTGTTCTCTATCCCTTCGCGTTGCTACGATATCGTCGCAAAAGTAAAGGGGCAACTATATGCCCCCCAGCGGCCGGCAGGTGGCGCGAAGGTCTGTACCTAATCTACATGTTTGTACAAATTTGTGCTCACACGCGGCGGTCAAAGCAATTAGAGTAAGCTTTAGTAAGTAGGTACCTACCTAACTGTGTAATGACCCTTATAATTATGATTTCCGCGACTGTGGTAAGATCACTGATATTCTATTGTCTCTATAACTATAATCACGCTGCAGTATGATGGCCACGATGCAGTATGACGATTTTGTTTCAATGGAATAATTAAACAGATGCCAGCCTCCCATATCTGACGGCCGTGCTTTAGTGTACCTCAACGGTCGTGGACTGACGGTGACGTTTTTTTCCTATCTTTATCTATCTACCTCCTTCTCTCTCTCTCTCTCTCTCTCTCTCTCTCTCTCTCTCTCTCTCTCTCTCTCTCTCTCTCTCTCTCTCTCTCTCTCTCTCTCTCTCTCTCTCTCTCTCTCTCTCTCTCTCTCTCTCTCTCTCTCTCTCTCTCTCTCTCTCTCTCTCTCTCTCTCTCTCTCTCTCTCTCTCTCTCTCTCTCTCTCTCTCTCTCTGTCTCTCTCTCCCTCTCTCTCTCTCCCTCTCTCTCTCTCTCTGTCTCTCTGTCTGTCTGTCTGTCTCTCTCTCTCTCTCTCTCTCTCTCTCTCTCTCTCTCTCTCTCTCTCTCTCTCTCTCTCTCTCTCTCTCTCTCCTATATACACCTATACAGGACTGCCCGGCGGAGGCGAGATTATCGTTCATTTCCCGGAGCAGAGAGGCTGGAAGGGCATGGTATCGGAGATGGAACTGGCGACACTAGACTGCGTTTTCTGCTCCCGTGACCCAGTGATAGGTATGAGATAACCTATAAGCTATAGCTTTTAATCAAATCATGTTGAAAAGCTATATTAATGGTTTAGCTTATCTCCAGGGTTGAGCAAAGAGCCTAGTGACATAATTTGAAACCCATTAAGTAGGTACCTAGTACCTACTGTTCCTTAGATATATTTTTTTTTTTTTGCTGAACATAGTTGCAGTTATTTTTGCAACCATTTGCCGGAGAGCTGAAGTTTATAAATATTCGAGCTAAACTTTCAAGTTTGTACTTGGTAACTTTTCTTTGTCAACGACTAGGTACACAATAAAAAATCGCCTGGTTGAAAAAGGATAATTGATGGACGAAGCACATACCTACTTTACGATAAACGTGTCACAAAAGCGCATATCCTCATAATGTCATCACCGTCCAGTTTTTAATTCAGAGCCCATTTCACACCGTCCCCACAGGGGCTGCGTCTGTCGGAGCCGTGGTGGGGGGCGAGGTGGAGCACGAAGTGCTCAGAGCACTGCTGGAACACCTCGGAACTACAACCGAGGTCAGTGAGAGCTGCGACTGCTGCCGACAGACCTCCATTCCGTCCAGTCAGCGGAACCGCGATGCTACTGCATGTCGCTACCAACATTCATTTGTTTTGAAGACACATCCATGTGTGAAATTATTGATGTACTCAGTCCCACGTGCGTAGCAAAAAAAAAAAAACAAGATCATTAAATAATACTTAATTATGACCCCATTTAACCGTGCCGTACAAGTGCTTTTAGTTCATTTCAAATAGCGACTTTGCAAGGGAATCCCGCGCTGTAATCTTTTATTCATTGGAGACGGAGTTGTACCAACTCCCTCCTACCTATTCCCCAGCTCTGTTATGCCACTTCCACAGACAATTTACAGTCCAGTTCAGTGCAGCGCCAACAGAACAGCATTGCTGAATGTTTTGATTCTTCCCGATCGTCAATCTCCTTTGTGTGTCCGAACAGGAAGAGCCGACCGCTAGACGTGAGGAGCAGCCTTCCCGAAGTGAAGACAGACAGCCGGAGGCTGAGCCGGAGTCCGCCCAGACTCAGACCGAGCCCGTCCAGCCGGAATCTAAGCCAGATCAGGAAAAAGTCCAGCCGGAATCTAAGCCAGATCAGGAAAAAGTCCAGCCGGAATCTAAGCCAGCTCAGGAAAAAGTCCAGCCGGAATCTAAGCCAGCTCAGGAAAAAGTCCAGCAGGAATCTAAACCAGCTCAGGAAAAAGTTCAGTCGGACTCATCTCTAAACATCCTGTCGGTGCGTTTCAATCAATAGATATAAGCATGTCTGTCTTGCAGGCAAAAAAAAAAAACAATTGGTCATGCATGACAGATTTTGATTGCAGGAGAGTTCTGTAAAGTAGGATTTATGGGTTTAGCTTCCGAGCCTTTAAATCCAGCCTAGAATATTCACGGACGAAATTAATTTTTTACAGTGACGCTTTTATTTACCTTTGTAAGCTTCTCTTTCTTTTGCTCTTTTGTCAATGACGTAGAGCCGTGGCTTTGACACTTTTATGGCTACCGTTGTTGTCTGGGGTTACCTATAGAGTGCATCCAGTTTGGTTTTGTTTCAGGTGGAATGTCAGATTTGCCTCCGTCCCTGGGGCTCACTGGTGCGCAGAGCCGTGGTCTTACCGTGCATGCACGGGCTGGGGTGTCTCGACTGCCTCCAGCGCGTGTTGACGACGGCTGCGGCGGGCCAGGCCCAGTGCCCGTTCTGTCGTGAACCTTTCAGTGAACCACCCGAGCCAATCTCCTTGTGATTGATCAAATGAAGAACGGGAATGAAGAAGTTGTGATGGTGAATGTGCGAAGCATCTAAAGGTTTTGTCCTCTCGATACCAAATTAATGTGATGCGACCCGATGTGTGGGACCAAATGCGTGCAAAGGGGGCCTTTTTGCACCGATTGTAAGATGTCGCATACCTATATGCTCCGTTATGTGTTGAACGTTTGTATTTTACTCCTTTGCACTGATTCTGAGGTGGAAGAGATTGAATCGAATTAAGTTTGATTTGATAACGGCAACCGATGTCAAAAAGTCCGTCGTTAAACGGCAAGATGGGCCTGCCATACGAGTTTTTTTTTTATTCGTGACGCAACTTGGTTTCGAGTAAATGTTGCTTTACCATATGACGTTATTCAGCCTTAGTCTAGCTGAGGTATTTGATAATTCCTCAACGCGACTTACCGGTGAAATGGCTGCCATTTCTCCCTGCATCCTTCGGCTTTCACTAGCTCTACTAGTCTATGTAGATCGGCTTATTTTTAAGCGACTAACGGCTGCAATTCTCACACAAAAAACGAATACAGCAAAGAAACTTTTAATGATCTCTGCATGACCGTTGATCACAGGTTACGCAAAATAAAACATGCTGATTTTAGCGATTGAAAGATAGATTTGTCGTGGAAACGGTACGTACGTGTACTGCATGTCATATGGTGGATAAATCTAGGGTAAATATCAGCGTTGAATTCAAAGCCATTGCTTCGGTATCGCTGCTCACGTTTTGTTGTGAGTGATTGTAATGCATACGATGTTCTTATGTTGGTCAAAATATGTCATTGTTTGGCGTTAAAAAAGTTGCATCATCCTTTGACAAAATGAATTTATCTAAGACCTATAACATAACAAAACATAACATAACATAGCATAATATGTGAGCAGCTTTAAATCGGATTTTGGAGACATTGCAACATTTGTGACAAAAGGGACTTATCGCTAAAAATAGATTGGCCGCTGGCTGGTCGACACATTTGACAAAAGCAGCTGGCTGAAATATAATTACCGTCTCGTTTCAGATTGCACGGCCGACCCGAGCTGTCCAAGTGTAACAGCTGCAGACAGCGGGTCTGAGTTTAGGGGCATCAGGGCAGAAAGCCAGTCCAAAATGACCACGGCAGCATCGTCATTTTCGATCAAATGTGCCATGTCCTCGCCTGCGATGGTGAAGGTCCGAGAGCCCTCGACGTTTCTCCTCCGACGTCCTGCCGGCATGATGTTGACCATGTTGTCTTGGTTCAAATTGTTGTTCGTGTCGGCCACGTTTATATTGTTGTCGTTGTTATTATTGTCGTTGTTGTTATTATTGTTGGCGTTGTTATTGTTATTGACGTTGTTGGATAGAATGCCGACGAGGTTGTAGACGGACAGGACAAATGTGAGGAAGCTGAACACGTTGAAGCCGTAGCCTGCCGAGGCGTCCTGACACTCCTTCTCCTCTCCGTCGGGGAAGTAGACCAGCGGAGGTCGAGAGGAGGTGGAGGGCGCCGAGCGAGCGGCCCGAGAGAGGGCGGCGTCCTCAACGACCACGGCAGCCGGAGGGACCGGAGCATAGGGACGCCTCTCGCCCTCCAGCGGGGCCAGCGGTGACTGGGTAACCACGGACGACCTCGCACACAGAACCGCTTTGGGCAGCAGCGGCAACAGCAGCAGAGACTGCAGGCAGGTTACGATAAGGTGCATGTCAGTCAGTCCGTGGCCCACAGAGATTCACTAGTGGAGATGTCTCTGCCGTCGCGGCAGAGTGGAGCTTGAAGAAGATGTCGCTGCTAGTAACTCCTTGCCTCAATGGCCGGTTCTCACCCCTGCAGTCACCGTACTTCCGTCGTCTGTCTGCACTCTGCAGCCATTCAGCTAGCCTTCCCCCTATGGCGACCGAGCGCAGTCCGTCAGCCTGCCTTCCCCCCTATGCAGCGGTGCGAGCACGGGTAGGCGGTGTCACAGTCGCCGGCCGCTGCCGCCTGAAGGACGTCCTCCAGGCTGGTGCCGGGTGTCTCCCATTGAAGTACCTCGGCCAGAGCAGCACTGGAACAGAGCGAAGACTAGGCTGGTCAGGAGGAGTGACCTCGCATGGATTCATATCTCATCATGTGGCGTACAGCGCTGTTTACCCCGCTTGGAAACGTCTACTTGCAGTGAAATCTACGGGTGAATATGAATTCGGGACTGCTTGCTGAACCACCACTGGACTCTGTGATCGAATAATGATAAATGAATTTAACAGGCCCTCTGAAAATGGAATACACTTTGCGACCTTTGCGGCCTTGGCATCCTCAACTATCTCTAAAGAGGCTGTATAAGTAAAATTAATCGTTCACTTGAAGAGAGTCGACCGACGTTAGTACCAAATATCGTCATTTTAACAAATGAAATCGGTTCCGGAAGCCTTTCTCCCTCTCTTTCTTTCTTCCCCCCCTCTTTCTCTCTCTCTCTCTCTCTCTCTCTCTCTCTCTCTCTCTCTCTCTCTCTCTCTCTCTCTCTCTCTCTCTCTTTCTCTCTTCCTTTCTGTCTGTGACTCTCTTTCTCCCTCTCCTAAAAGCTGCTCAACCGATAAGAATATAAATATCGGTGCTTAATGTTGATTAAAGGGACTGTCCCACCTTTGCATTAGTTCTGAGTTGAGATAGCCAAGTTGACGGCCAGGTTCAGAAACCACTATATATCCTGGTCGCAATATCCTCAGTTTCGTGGTGTTAAAGAAATTCGTTCCCTTCATTTGAAAAGTGGGCCTTAGGTAAGGCCCTATCTCTGAACTATTAACGGCCATTTGATGACGTCATCAGCCGTTTCACGCGTTCGACCTGTTTTACGAATAACTAAGTTGAAATCGGCGCGGGGGAAATCTCGCACTTTGTTTATAATTCGAGTCGGGCTATCGTTTTTATCCAACAGACTTAAATTGACTAGGTATCATCAAGGTATCATATTGCCAACTACAAAATGCCTAATCAGATACACTTTTGTTATTGCATGAGCCGCGTCATATTTGAAAGCAAATATATTTGCTGCCAAATTTCCCCCTCATTGGCATGAAGTAAATCCTTCATTACGTCACAGATCCGATCTAAATGACGTCACGATGAAATATAAAAATCTCAATATCTCAAAAAGTAGCGTATGAAAACGCGTAAAAACTTGCAGAATTCGTCACAATACCCTGAGTAACATTTTCGAATCCTAAACGGGACTTTTTGGAAGGTGGGATAGTCCCTTTAATATATTTTATCGTTGGTCATGATAAATTAATCAGTGCTAGTCGTCAATACATGGGGGCGTATTGATTTCGCCCATAATTAATGCATCTGTCGCCTCCAGATGACAGTCGAATGCAGAGATAGCAGATTCAATTTGGCTCCGAATTCATCCAATCTGGACTATGTCATTAGGATTGGACAGCCAATGATTGCATTGGATAACGTTCAGGGTTATAATATCAGAATGTCGTGAGCTACTGTTAATAACATAGATGGTGTTCTCGCCTGAATACTGTCACAGGCGGTGACTTTCTCACCTGAGCACGTCAGACAAACGGCGGCGTTCTCACCTGAACACGTCCACCAGCGTTTGACCCAACCGGCCGAGCGCTCTGCCCTGGTCCCCGGCCTCGCAGACAGCCCTGAGAGCACAGCAGCGGTCAGCGGTAACCACCGCCTCACTCCACGCCACCAGCACGGAGTACACCACGAGAAGAGTGGCTTCCTTCGGGTCCGACTGGGTGGTGACTTCGTCTACCTCCGATCCAGAGATCGGTTTGACTTGATCTCCTGAGAAACCAGAGGTCTTTGCGCGCCAGGTTTGGGTGGAGTTGTCTTTGAGAGCTGCCTCGCGGCGACGGCGTCCGGGTGCGATCATCACCTGGTTCAACACGTTCTGGTTGGTGTTGGCATTGTCTTCGTTGGTGTTAATGTCGTTATTGTCGTTGTTATTGTTGTTGTTATTATTGTTGTTGATGTTGTTGTTGACGTTCGACGAGAGCAGACTGACCAGGTTGACCGCTGACAGCACGAAGGCGAGGAATCCGAAGGCGTTGAAGCTGCTGGAGGACTTGGCCGGTGGCTCGCACTCGTCACTGAGGTCGGGAAACCAGACGACCGGGGGCGCTGCGCTGGTAGTAGGGGTGGGCGGCTGGGGCGCGGCTGTCGGCGGGCCGTGGCCACGGCGCCGGGACACCACGGGACGGCGGACACCGACCAGCGGCCGGCGGCCCGCGGCGAACGACCTGGGGCGGCGGGAGGGTTCCCAGGACTCCCCGGCTGGCAGCTGACCCAGTGCCAGGTCACTATACCGCCCTGACCTGACCTGCCCTGACCTGGCAGTGAGCTGGTGGCTGGCGGACCACGGAGTCCACCCAGTCGAGATACCAGAGCTCAGAGACCCCGCTGGCAGAGCTGACAGCGCCATACTGGCCGGTGCAGCTCTCTGCTCTGGGTCGTCACGGATCGGGGCCTGCCCAACACGCCCCCGAGTGGTGCCACCTCTCGCGGTTCGTCAGCGGCGCCGGAAGGAGTCCGTTGAGCCGGCCGTTACACGGAGCTCGGTCAGGCACGGGACATCAGCGTGCAGCTCGCTGACAGGCAGGATGCCACGCGGCTGAGCAGAGCGACCTCTTCTCCAGTTGTGGTGCATTGTAATACATCTCTAACAGCCCGTAATGCTGTCATAACGTTCCGTAATGACAACGTAACGAGCGCGAGCCGTCACTTGAGGCGCGAGCACTGCCTGTCACGGCCACGACTACGCAAATCTGCGTGACGATCACGTGTCATCCTGTGACGCCCGGTTGCGTCTCACCTACCTCTCCTCCGTGTCAGTAAACCACAAGTCTGCCGTCCCGCTGTCTCGGGCCGTTCCCTGCACATTTGGGCACCTTTTGAGGAGATGAAATGTTTGCTACTGCGCATGGCAGCGCCGTCTCCGCGCCTTAGCGAGCGTGATGAGCAGCTAACTACAGCCTGTGTGCCGGCGTAACGGCTAACTGTTTGCGTGATGGATGGAGGAGCGGGTTGCTCTGTTTAGCGTTAAATGGAGGGAGACCAGACGAACACCGAGCAATATTACCGTGTCAACGGCGGCAGACACAGCCAACGACCTGTAAAGGCGCCAGGGGGAAACCCAACGCGGGTGACCGGACCCGTTATAATTGCTCATCATCTGTCATTTGTTTCTAGGACTTTGCTTGCATTTGTTCACTAAATAGATAGTACCGTACCTAGTTATTTACCGCACTCATTATCTGCCGGCACTGTTGTGCCACTTCGCACCAGCAGCAAACCTGTAGCTAATTCGGCAGTTTCTGGATTGCTAGTCCTACATGGTCCTGCCCTCGTTATGCAGATGAGTTTTTAGGTCCCGGCTACGGTTAAACGTCACGCTATAAAACCCAATCAGCTCTTTATATTTACCAAGTGGCTTGGACGATAGAACGCGCACCAACTGTGCATTCCCACTTATTGAATTCAGTGAACCTTTTTCTTTCGTCTCCTATTGCAAAACGTAGCGTCGCTACAAATATGAATCTGTCTACCCACCCGACAACTGGCTTCCCGTCGCAGCCTTCGATTTAGATTTATGTCCAAATCACCTGGCTCCTATCCGCTGTCAGCTGGAGCCTATACGCGCCAATGTATGGCTGGCTTTAGCGGCTCAGGCCATTTTACGCTCCGTTCGCGGCTTGATACCGAACTCTCCGACTCGGTGATCTCAGTTGGCATACCAACACGGTTCCTGTCTCCACGGCATCTCTCGGCTCGTCGCCACAGATGGGAACAACAGCTATCGACACCCAGGGGCCACGTCAGGCTGACACCGTCGGCACCGGTCCAAGTCGAGGGCTCGCGCTAAATGGTGCTCGGGAGAGGGGTGATTTGGGACAGAGGTAGAGCGACGGAGAGGGGTGAGATGGTGGGACAGAGGAGGGAAGGAGCGGCGGCGCTGGTGGTGGGATTGGAGCTTTGGGCGGTGGTATATGCTATGGCGATGATAAGAGTGCGTCGGAGTTGTCAGCTCGCCACCAGCAACGCACGGTCAGAAATTCTGGCCTGTCGGTGCGAGCAGAACTGTTGCCGCCGAGCTGGGATTATATTGTGGGTCGCTTTGGTAACGCCGACTACAGGCGGCAGAGCGGCTCATCTCGCTGTGGAGATTTGCAGCCCACTGATAGCGAGGACTGTCTGACACTGGACTGCCTGACTTATGAAGAATTTCATTCGCTGAATAGCCCGAGATGATTGTTGTATGCGTACCAAGGAACCACAGTCTGTCAGATGCTATACATTTCAGTGGGATGGTAATTAACAAACGCTACTCTTTCAGTTAGAGCAATGTCGTCAATACATGCACCTTGAACATCATCAATTCAGGGTCTTACCCATCAATTGCCTGATCTCATGACCAGAAAAGACAAAACAATTATGATATCGCATTTATTGTGGAACAACACAGAATGGTCACTGAGTTAATCACGACTTTGTTGCCTTTAGCTCCTAAAAATGTCAATTATTGCGCTCAGAAATGTTTTTTTTTTTAGACCTTCATAAGTGCGTTTCTCAAGCCTCACAGCACCGTCAGCTAGCCTGCAAAATTTGCATTTACAGGACGAATCTTCACCACAGCAGCCATCAAGGACAAAACAGTCGCCATCGTTCGTTCAGCCGCACCTTGGGAACACGGTATCGCAGTTGGCCCCCGCCTCCCCCAGCCGGGACGCCCGCTGGAGGGTCTCCACAGGTAGATCCCTGAGGGCGGCGGTCAGCCGTGCCGCCCCCGCCCTGGCTACCGCCGCCGCCGCCGCCGCCCCTGCCGGCAGCCGAAGGGCGGCACTGACACAGAACCGCCAGGCGACGCAGTGCGTCCTCCCCTCTCCGGTGACCTCCCGCCACAGCTGGAGAACCTCAGTAACGGCGGCCAGCGTCCAGGTGACCTCATCAGAGGTCATGTAATCCGGAACACGACGGCGGTGGGCACGTGGCAGTGTGACCTGATCAGGGTCATGCGCTCTACCACGAACGTTCCTTCTCCTCTTGATCTGACTTCGACCTCTACGTCCCGACCTGAGTTGACCTCTGGCTCCGACCATTGATGTTTTCCATTTAAGAATGGTCTCTAGCCTACCACGTGACCCCACTCGTCCCAATACTGTATTTGTTGCACCAACTCCAGAAGACCGGCGAAGTCGATTGGTTGCCGCACGTTCCCGAGACCGAATGCGGGCCACCATTTTGTCCCTGAGACTCCTCAGGAGCGTCAGCTGACGTCGACGCCCGACCATGACGTCATTCTCGTTGTTCAGATTGTTGTTGTTGTTGGCCACGTTCACATTGTTGTCGTTGTTGTTGTTATTGTTGTTATTGTTATTATTGTTGTTGTTATTGTTGTTGATGTTGTTGGCGACGTTGACCACTATGTTGATGATGGCGATGATGAAACTGGAACAAAAAAGATAATTTGCAACAATTAGAATATAGACACTCATTGCATTGGTGTATCGCTTATGGCGTATGCAGAACAGTGAACAGTGAACAGCATATTGATTATGGAAAAAAAATCGAGAAACAGGGTTAATTTTTAATATGAATTTCTCTAATGAGCGGCTTCTCATCGGCTATGTCAGTATAGACTCTTATACGAACACAATTTGTGAGGAAAATAAAGGTTAACGAACTCACCTAAGGAAGCCAAATGACGACATTTGATGCGTCGGAGTGCATTCTGTAGGATCGTCTTTCGGGACGAAAAGGACGGGCATTTTCTTTGTTGACTCGGAACTGAAAACAAGAACGAAGTGTTAGATGAAATGCACTTGACTTTCATTGAATGTTGTGGGAGATAATCGATGAAAAGCAGAGCCACTTCAACGGTATCATCGATAGGTATCCTCGGAATATCAGCTTCAAAGCTGATGTGAAGTTTTCTCAGAGAGCTGGATAGGTAATGAATTATAGTTAGGCATACATGAAAGAAATAGGTACATCTAAGGCACAGATGATCAGCAAATTCAAAGCAACATAATATGCAAGAGCTTTGATTAAGTTCAATTCATGTCGTCGCTACAAAACAGGGGAGCTAACAATTCTGTTTCCGACGGATCAGGCCCGGCTTGATTACGCTGCAGATTTCTCGGTAGCCAATATTTTCAACAGAACCATATCTCAAAATGAGCTATATATCTGCAAGGAGCTTAGCTGGCGAGTTTCCGACTCGGGATCGCCGTTAGACTACACTGACTTTGCAGTAGCGCTGGATGGGGTCGTTGGGTACTTACATAGGCGATGAGACATTTCTCGTGCGGGCTGAGCGAAAGAGCCTTAGTTTCTGGTTTGACTAAGCTGGCACGTGTCTGCAGATGATGAGTTTCTGTTTGAAAATAATGCGCCATCCTGTCTGGCAGGCTTCTGAGCAATGCTGAAGTTAGACACACTCTGACATTTTGTACAGCCGAATGTGCGACATGTCATAGCCATGCAACATACATTCAATGAGCAACGCAGCCCTGACAAGAAGAAAGGTAAATGCCAACCTTTCATTGCATGGTCGCACTGCTAACAGTTGATTGATTAGGTAATTAACCATGACGACGATGATCCTGATTTTGATAAGGACCGATCCTTTCAGCATTGGGTACAGTCGGTTACAACGATCTGACAGAGTGCTTAGTGGCGTTTCAGCGGGAATAAGTATGTGTAATAGTTGCATAGATTACTAGGTAATGCCTAATCCATGGTAAGATTTCCTGTGTGTTTAGAAGGAAGTTCCGTACCACCGAGCGTGTCAGACGCCAGGTAGGGTGGGAATGGTGATCGTAATTTCCCACCACAATTCCGGCCTCGGAATCAATTATAGCCTCTTGAGTCCCGCCAATTAGCCCATGAATGGAGAACAACGAAACTTTTTTGGCTGAGAGCTTTGGTGCCAATAATGACCAGATTGGTGACATTTCAGCCGTGAAGGTCATCGCGCATGCGCAATGACATGTATACTGGGATATACAAAAATACTCAAAGCCTATAAAATCTGACTGAAAGGCAACCCATGAAAACTTCCATACAATCACCAAAGTGTATTTTTTCGTTTGTGTAGGGCGTAAAATGGCTAATAGTATTGACACGTTTAATTATCAACACCGCTCGCCCTTAACTTCCGCTTCTTCTGCCCCTTGCCCACTGCTCTTAAGTCTTTAGTTGCCATTTCCTTTGAAGATAGGTATAGAACTTGTAGCACCTGTTGCGAATCGATAAATAGTAGAGGAAGACCTTGCAGCATTATCTGAAGCGACATCTAAAAAAAATCGCCGTATGGTGTGTTTTAGAGAGGTGCTTGCCTATGTCATTGTGCTTAGGGGTCGGATTCTAATTCATCGGGCGATTTATAAAACTTTGAGTGAGGATCTACGGTCATTGAGGTCGCCAACGATTCGAAGAATGTCAACGCTCAACCACAGAGCAGCTTGAAGGCATAATGTTGTTTGTGAGCCACAAAAAATGGCTTTAACTAACCCAGCAACCATGTATACTACAGTATACATGACTAGTCCTAGGCACAGTCCGTTGTATACTGACGTTTACAATTCTCCGTCGTGCAGGATCCCGTTGGTCACTCGGGTGTACATTTATTTTTTCAGAGGTCAATTCCTCCCAATAATTGTAGTGCTACTTCTTAAGCACACTTCAAAAATTTTCGGGCCAAGGACATTTGTATACCTTAGTATACATGAACTTTAATTCTGTCTGGAAAAGTTTCAAACACACAATTTTGTTTACAAAACCTGCAAGCAATGATCAACAACGAATGGTTATGTTAGCAAAACAACAGTTTTCGATGAGTCATACTCTTAAAAAGAAATAACGGGAAAATAATTAGGAGACGTACCTCTATTCTGCGACCGCCGAGATACCGGGAAGATTGAAGCGCTGAGGCGTCAACAAATTCAACTTGAGGATATAAATTCAGCCACCAGGTGGCGGACCATGGCATGAAGAATGCAACGCATGGCCATGAAATAGCCTAGCCACTAGTGAATTCCGTAGATATAGACTTAAGACGATGTATACCCCAGTATACAAAAAGAACCAAGAGGATAGGGCCTTCACCCGGGGGCTACTTATACACTCAGAGATTCAAGGTTAGCAACATGGTCGGGAACTTGGGAGAAAATACGAGCATATTCAATTAACTTCCAAACATTTTAAGAGAGCCCTCCCGTCAAAGCTGAGGCTCATTTAGTGAACTTTTGTCGGTAAACCAGCAACTCCAATCTGGTGACCTTCGCCGGGTCACGGGCTACCAATGAGAGTGCGCCATTGCCGACTGCTGGCTGGCCTCTCTCGGCCGACACCTCCTCGTGAGGAGGTCTCTGTTCCCTACCATGCTGAGGGGAGCTGTCATGCCAGGATGCTTAATCGGGGAGATTTCCGCGTTGATTGTCTGCTTTGATTGAAGCTGCTATAATATTATGCATGCTATTGCTAACTATACTGTGTGCACTGTGCATTATCTATTTTTGTGTGCTTATTTAATGCTTTTTGGGGTTAATGCTCTGTTTATTTACGATTTTCATAACGTAAAGTGGACAAGTGTAAGTCGTCCGAAATGATACAAATACAGTTAAGACGTACCCCGGCCACCAATTGATACCTTGCCAAGAAGTCACGGGCCAAGAAGCCCGCAGTTTCCGATACCAGGTTACAAATGTATAAACATCAGGTAAGTACAGCCCTCTGCTCACTGCGTGGTAGGTATACGTTACACACAGCAATATCGACCTACGTTCTTACTTAAAGCGACGGAGATGCATAATGATACTCTGGAAATGTCCACAACAACTTTTTGCATCCGTTCTAAAAGTGGCACGTTTGAAAGCTCCCTATATTTCCAGATATCAGGGAAAATGTTAATTTTCAGCTATTTGCTCTGCCCCGAATCAGATTGAGCCTGACTGCGCCACTTCCAATGGGAAAGTCCAAATTGAGCCTGGCGAGGGGAGGTCGGAGTTTTACGCACGCTGCCCAGATACGCACGTTTGTTATGATAGCTCGCACTGCCTGGGTAGAGGCTATTCACTACGGCTGATAGGGGAGGGGAGCCCTCGGGTATCCAGCGGTAGGTCAAAGTTCACAGAAACTGGCCGCCGGGGCACAATGATGGTCACCTGAGCTGCGGATCACAGCTGGACTTCGGACCTCTCCCCATCCCCTACCCCAGTTGACCCGAGACGGGTCGCGGCGTGCCCTCGGGGCCGGCAGGGTGTGCGGGACGCCGGCGTTACGGCCAGGGTGGTTGGTGTTTTTGAGGTGGTGTCTGCTGATTATGAGCTAACGGGCGAAGCAAAGTATTTTCACTAAAACGGAAAAAAATCTTAGTATGAGCGGCCCGACCTGTAACGATTTTGAGAGGTTTATATAAAAGCAACCACTGGGCTGATTGACCTGCGGTCTGTTTTTTTCTTTCTTTTTTTTTGCTGGGCAGCCTAATATCCCTTCTACGCCGTAATTAACTTCTATTGACAGGGCTGCGGAGTCGATGAATTTTTTAGGACTGACTACGACTCCGGCTCCGCACACCTGGCAGGGCCGAGGAGGCGGCAGATTTTCGGTGACTCCGACTCCGGTCTCGGTTTCCAAAATCGACTACGACTCCGACTGCGACTCCGGTCACAGCTGTCGACTCCAACCGATTCCGACTTCGGCTTCGACTCCCACTCCGACTCCGCAGCCCTGTATATTTATAAACTAAACGCGTCTGTCGTGGCACGTGCCATGTGAAAAGTTAAGGGTGCTCAAATTCTTTTCCTTAAGTATGTATAGAGCTTTCGAAAGACCTATAGTAAAGGTCTTTCAAAAGGATATAGATTATTACATATCTTACCAGCGCTGGGGAAAGGGGGTTGGGGGGTTGGACGTATCCTGCGTTTTTCGCAGATATTGAGTAAAAAAAAAAAACGGCAGCGCAGAGCAAAACCGTTTTCGCCACACCTCTTAATGCAAGTTTCCCGCACATACTGTGAAAGTTTCCAGCCCATGCCTCTCAAGGTCAGGTCACCAGGTAGGTCACGTAAAGTGACCTCGCCTCAGAAAAAATTAAAATGTTCGTCATAGCCACATTGACTGAACGATCGCCTTGAAACTTTGAGCGATTGATAAGAGCGATGTGCATTAAATGTTAATTTCGTAATTTTGATATCGCTGAGCTAAGTTTAGGACAATCTGCAACCTCTCTATTTTTGGTCAGTTGGAGAAAATTGAAATACGTATTACAAGACAAACGGTATTCTAAACACTCAAATATCATGACACCAGAAACTTGACACACTGAATAAGACAATAGCACATGGGAACCTTAATTACTTATGTCCCCGAGGCCATCGCATGTCATGAAAGGTCCCCGGCGGATTTTGCCTTTGATTAGAGCGATGAAAACATCTTCGATGTGCTTAGGTCGACGATGCGCATTGACTGATGCGCAACATGACCTCTTCCGGACAGGTCATGACCTTGAACTTGTTCGTTCCTTGCTTGAGTCAAAAGTGTTTAAAGGTCTATCGAACGCGCTTTTCTACGGCACTGCATCAATATTGGTTCATTTAAGTTATGCGCCGGTGTTTCAGAAAATGTTTAAATATGCACCACTTTACCTTTGTTGACATCTGGTGACCTAACCGTTAACCTGACCTATAAACTGATCGAATTATTTTCGTCTTGATTTTGAACGTTGTTTCAAATGTCGCTTACCGTGTGTTGCTACGTGGCCCATAGACTGAGTTAACCCTCGCCCGTATTGTTGTTTAGCCAGCCATGAACGTATAGGGGAGGGGGGGGGGGGTTCGTTGGATACCCCTTGCCGTTTGGCCTCTGATGGACTTAGAGCTTCACGGAAAAAACGAGCGTGTTGTTGGTGACGAGAGGAAACAAAAAATGTCTATTTTTAAGGTCCTAGATCATACGTTGACCTTCCAGGTCAGGTCAATGACCCCAAAAATCGGAACAATGGAAACTGTTAGAAGTTAGAACGTCGTAAAGTGTGGCTGCTAGGTTTTTTCGGGGTGCTAATCACAAATATCATGTTAGGTTTGATCAAATCTTCACGCATTTAGGCCAGGTCGGGTCAGGTCAGGTCAGGTCAACCAGTAGGTTCTTGCCGGGTATCTATAGTAGGTGTCAACTGCCACTCACAGCTCCGCAACATGTTACAAAGGCACCAAAACTGCTTCTTAAATGTTCAAATGGATGCTAAATTCTAAATGAGTTCCAAAAACTGTCCTAGACACGTGTAAAACTCGAAAAGTGAATCAAGGTCACCGAAGTTCAATGACCTAACCTGAGTTTCACGTGACCTTGACACCAACCTTGACACCAACCTTTAACAATCCTGAAAATGGCTAATTTATTCCTAGTCCCTGTGCTTTAGAACGGCCTGGTCGGGTCGCGCCAGACTGTCTGGATCGGCTTCTGGCCGAGACATAGCTTCGGGCTATTGACCCGAGTGACCCCGGCCCGCGTCCACCTCCCTGCCCCACGGAACCGGCCGACTGGCCCGCCGACCGGTTTAGCCTCTGCGCTGGTCACCGACTCATGCCTGTTTACGCACCCAACTCGCACTACCATTCCGTAGTAAGCGGCTGTCAGCTGAGCTCATTGAAGGCATGGCAGGGACGGTTCTAGGAGGGGGGCAAAAAAACTTAGTCTCAGGGCGGAAAATACAGACTTCTGTGTATTGTAGCGACACGGAGAGGTGGGTCTAGTCAACAAGGGGTTCAAACAAAGTCGTGTGGTATTGCGCGTCCCTCCGTCAGGACTTCCGCGCACTCGGTAGCAGAGCCTTTGAGATATTGGCCGGTTTCGCTGAAGCAACTATAACCTACCACGCAGTGAGCAGAGGGCTGTACCTATTGTAGCCTGATGTATCCCGTCGTGTAAAACGCGCCAGACGCCTGAAGTATAAATTAGAATTTCTTTTGTGATCTTATGTGGGAGCTTCACCACCTCTTGACAGGGTACTCGTATATCAATAACCTAACTGGCGCTGAGAGTTTGCTGAACTACCCTGATGATAAATGTGAAATAATCGTGACTAGGGTAAGGCTGGGAAAAGCGATAGAGCGAGTGCGCTTTTCAGACACGGAGCGGCAAATTTACCGAGACATTTATTTCTTGTCTGATATGGGAGCAATGACAGGTGGAAGCCGTACCCCGACTGCCGTCATTTAGATCCGCCATTACTGCATTACACGGGCGCTGTCAGGCTCCATCCTGCTAAATTTGTCACCAGTATCG
Source organism: Amphibalanus amphitrite (assembly GCF_019059575.1). Classification (NCBI taxonomy): domain Eukaryota; kingdom Metazoa; phylum Arthropoda; class Thecostraca; order Balanomorpha; family Balanidae; genus Amphibalanus; species Amphibalanus amphitrite. Next base: position 135,168 of record NW_024882977.1, on the reverse strand, counting down.
TGAACAAAACACACAGAGCGGACCTCGGCGTCGCTCGCAGCAGCCCGAACGCACTCCGGTCGTTCGACGGGCGCGGGCGGGACGCGCGCCGGCCGCTCCGTGATGGCTAATTTATGGTGATTAGGTAATGGGGTCTTCCACTGCCGGCTGACGTTCGCACGGCTTTAGGTAAACATGCCTGTCGTGGATTACGGGCTATGGAGGCGTTATGGGCCCATCATCTGACACGCACCACAGGTCACAATGAATCTGACCGCGTGATGGGCTTCAGCTCCGGTTAGCGTTACAGCTACACTAAGCCGTGTGCCGTAAACATTGCCAATGCGCTCTGAAAATATTGGTAAGACTTGCATCTTTTTGTGGTTGTGAATAATACATAATTACTAACTGCAATTATTGCTAATTTAATTCAAACGGTAATGATATGTTTGCCACCGTAATATCTACGAAACTGCGCTCTGTTCTGAAACTACCAGGACAGCAGTAATCCTAAAAAGCTGCTCTAAAAGCAATAGGAAGTGACACAAATACATATATGGTTCCTTCGAAAATAACTTAGATGCTGCCAAACACACCATAAGTAAGTGTTAGTTGTTCCTACCTGCTCTGACCTCCCATAAAGTTGGCGTATCCATCGCCAATGGAATCCAGGTCCATGGCCTGTCTCTTCCATCTGTGCCGATCCGTTCGTGTGCTGGGTTTGACTACTGATCCCGAGTCTTGAATGGGTATGTGCGGAATTAATTCTTCTGCATGTGAATGGCCGGTAAGTGATGCATAGGACGATGGATGGAAGTTCGGTATGTGGCTTCTGAAATCGCTGGGCTTGGACATAAAAGCGTTCTCTGAAAGAGCTCCGCCTGGCCCGTTTGGTAGCCAAGCAGTGGCAGAAATTACTGCTTGCATTGAAATACTGTCCACTTCTCACTTTTCCTTCACCGTTCAAAATAACTTGAGTTGCATTGGCCTTTGCCCAATGAGTACTTTGTCGTTTGTTTTTCTAAATTGTCCGTCTTCGTGTTATTATACATATAATCGTATCCTTTCTCTTCCTCGCTTTCAATTCCTTTCTTCGTTTTTTTTTCTGATCCCGTCTCTTTTTGTATTCTTCTTTTTTGCTTTTATCATAAAACTTTTAAGCTCTCCACTCCTTTTTCCTCGCTTCTTCACTCGTCCTCACTCCTCTCCCTCTCCTTGTCGTCGTCGTCCTCACCACAGCAGCACTCGTAACAGCACCACAGTCGCGGACACTTGATCTTGAACCAGCAGGCGAACAGGCTGCGCAGACACCCCATGGCGACGTCTCAGGGCGCCGCTGAGGCACTTGTGACGCCGCCGGCGCCGGACCATGTGCGCTGGACCGACAGGTGGCCGTTCCGGTTCGTCACGGTTCGCTGTGGTTCGCTGTGGTTCGCTGTGATTCGCTGCCGTCCCCGCCCGACGATTTGTGGTTCACGGTGGGCTGCTTCGCTGCCAGGCTCCGGCATGGAACAAGTCGACCGACAAGGGTGACGACCCGCAGAACTGTTGCAGTTTGCTACCATGGGTTTCGGTAAACGGCCCGGCTGAGATGTAGGTTTTCTGTGGACTAGAGTGGCAAGACGGTGGGAGTCGAGCTGGTGTTACAACTACTATGTCTGTGGCGGAGCTGCAGTCCCACAATCCGGTGGAAACAGGAAGCAGCGGAGGTCTTCTTCCGCACACCAGTGAGGCAGAGAGCTCAGACGACTGGCGACTTCGGCAGCTGGACCTCCAGCTGTCGGAGCTGTCACGGCAGTGGCTGTCTTCGAGTGTCTCTGACCAGCTGCATGCTGCCGCGCCTTCCGAAACCGCTGCTGACGCTCACCGCAGACAGAAACGCAGCTGCCAGACGGGTCTCTTCGGCTTCAACACGTACAACTTCCTCACCTTCATGCTGCTCGCCTTCAACGCCGTGGCCAACGTCATCAACAACATCAACAACAACAACCGCAACAACAATAACAACAACAACGACAACATCAACTCCAACAGCAACAATGTGGCGACCAACTCTGCCAACGGTAATCAGATCATGGTGATCATTCCGCCACTGGTGGGCCGCCGACGCCGCTCGGCTCCGGACGGCTCCTGTCGGCTCCGGCGGCTCCTGGTGCAGCGCTCCGCGGAGCTGCGGAGCCAGCTCCCGCGGCTCCTGACGGCGCAGGGAGCGTGCCGTCAGCGTGCTCAGTGTCGAGCGATGCGGAGTTTTGCCGGGAGGTATTTTGAGGTGCCGCCGTTGTACGTCAGCTGGGGTGATGGCGCACAGTGGCAGGCGCTATCACGGATGCAATGTGGGCTGATGCAAGCGACGTGCACTGCTGATGAAAGCTTTTGATGTCTGGTAAAATCATGCTTTGTCTTGTCTGCTATTGTTTGTCATCATATCATTGTAAATGACGGAGTTAACTCACGATAACATATAAACGAGCTGCAAGTTGCCAGTTGAATCGGTTGTTTTACGGGACTTTTTACGCTCTGTTGTTTGTGCTATCTGCTTAACCCTCGCCCTGGCAGGGGGTCGATGCGACCCCCCCTAAGGTTTTTCGAAGATAGCGTAAAAACGGCGGCGCGCAGCGCCGCCAAATTTAGCACAGCCTATGGGGCAAACTTTTTACATATGACCTGAAAATTTCAGGTCCGGTTGACCTTGGGTCAGGTCACCAGGTCAGAAAAACCGGTACAAGGTCATGGTCAAATTTCAACTTTCTGTTTGCACCTGTCCAACTCGCAGTTTTTGACTGATTTCCTTCAAACTTTCAAGGTGTGCTAAGTTCACCGAGTTGTATAACATATAGTTCGGGTTTTTTAATGTCACTGACCTGAGGTCAGTTAGAGGTCATTACGTCATAATGTTAAGCCTATGGGAAAATACTAAATTCGGAAAATACTGGAGATATCCACTTCGTTCTATCACTTTTGTGCTTTGAAACCACAGTACTTAACAGCAGGTCACTTGGTGCTTCTTTGTTTGGTGTACTTATCCATGGGTCAGGTCAAATGAGGTCAACCGAGGTCAAATGACGTTTTTGCCAATAACTTGGCACATAATGAAGCTAGAGCTTAAAAAATGATGTCATTGTGTTCCTTGTGATCAGCCGAATCGAATCATATGCGATATGACGCAATTTGGTTAAGTTGAGCTTAATTAATTAATTAAAGTTCACTTAAAATTTAAGGAAAACTTTAAGTACACTTAAGCAAACTAAAAAGTATACCATTCGACGCGCCTTGACGTGCTGAGTTCATTGGTGCTTTTTGTTCTATCTTAAATAGATCAAAAGTTATAAGCGAAAACTTTTGACATGTTTTTAGCGAAATTTTTACATTTATAACCCCCAAAACCCCCCTAAATATTGACCTAGAGCAACCAAATTTGCACAGGGGCGAGAACTTCAAGAAACCCACCTACCTACCAAATTTGGTGTTTCTAGGTGCCATAGGAGCCAATCGCGAGGGGGGGAGGGTCGCATCGACGCCCCCCCTGCCAGGCCGTGTTATGAAAAATGCCCTGCCAGGGCGAGGGTTAATGTTTATACCTGCCATCATCAGCCGTAGTCTCGGCCGGGGGCACACAGCAGCTCCGTGGCCGGGTAACGGTTCGGTTCGGTGCGCGGTGCACTGCACCTGGCGCCCGCTCGGTCCGACTGAGGGCGCTCAGTCGGCTGGCGTCTCATGGCTGCGGCGCTGTGGGCGCTGTTGGCGCTGACCTGTGCCGCCGAGCTGACCTCAGGTCAGAGGTCAGGTCACTCTCTGACGGCGGGGACGACGGACGGAGGACTGTCTCCGGATCAGATACTGGCACTGGATGTCTCACTGGCGTCACTTCGCCACGCGATGGTGACTGAACTGAGGGACGAATACCTTAGGACTTCACAGAAAGCAGGAGAAGACGACCGACAGAAACGGTCTGTGCGCTGTCCAGGCACTGGCTTTCTCGGCTTCAACACCTATAGCCTGCTGACGACGATCCTGCTGGTCTTCAACGCCATCGTCAACACGCTGAATAACATCAACAATAACAACAACAACAATAACAACGACAACAACGACAATGTGAACGTGAATGCCAACAACGCCGAGTCGAACTCTAACTCGATGTCGATGCTGGTTGTGGTGGTGCCCGGGGGACGCTGAAGCACTCTGCAACGGACGGGCTCCGCCCGGGCTGCGCAGCAATGTCAGAAGCGTGTTTAGTGGTTTCATTAGGTGTGAGTTATATATTCGCTAGTATAATCGGGCCATTACAGCTGACTGTGTAATGTGTATATTAGGTTAGGCTTTTGATAATCAATAAAAGTTGTCAATAAAAGCATAAAGTTCCAAGGTCTTTATGCTGATGATCTGTAAGTAAACATTTTATGCGATGAATACGATGGATATCGGATAGTCTATGGGTATTGGAGAATGGAGACACACAAAAATGAGTACAAAAAAGATGCAAACATTGAGGCCCAACAGTGATAGCTGGAGGCCCAACAGAAATTAGTCTCCTTTGCTATTTCGGTGTAACGCTTTCGTCACAATTTGTGCAATCGTCCGCTGTAGCCTGGGCCAAAGTCTGTGTTCATGTTTATTGTATAGCAGAAGTATCATTATTTCACAAACGTTCATGAGGAATAACACCAGAGCGTGACCGCGCGATGCTTTGAAATGGGACCCAGCCGTCGCCATTTGCACTCAGAACCACTGTTCTTTACATTGCGCCTGTGTGAAAGGACGTCGACAGGCTTGACGTTTATCTTCAATCTTTTTTTCTTTTTTTCATATATTTGCAGAGTTGAACTTGTAGGGCAGGGATGGATAAGATCAGAGAAGTGCAAAAAATATTACTACAGAGTTACAAAAATGAGAAGGCATGCTTCAAAAATGCAACAAACTGTGTAAATTAATCTCATAGGTGTTTGAGACAATGCGACAATGTTTGCATTAGTTTATTTCATTGAACTCTCCCAACATGTGTTCTTCTGTTCCAAATTTGTGGTGGAATAGAACGAACACTTATCGGAGGCATTTTCTGCCCGTGGGGTGCCGTCAGATAGGATTGTTTAGCGTGCAGCTCCGTCGAGTTGATACGGTAATAAATTGCTTTTAGATACGCGCTCCAAGGATTGGAAATTCGTTTCCCATCAGGAAATCGACTAATGCTCTTACGAACGATGATCATAGTTTTGGTCAAAGCAGTGAGCTACGAAGCCTTGATACATTTGGGTATGAGCGAGCTGCAGAAATCAATTGCTGAGTGCTTACGTTCTATATCTTCTTCATTGGTATTTTGTCTCCCATTCTACGTAATGCTTCTTTAACTCTCTCTTTCTTTTTTTTTTCTCTCTCTCTCTCTCTCTCTCTCTCTCTCTCTCTCTCTCTCTCTCTCTCTCTCTCTCGGCAAATCTGTCTCTCACGGCAAAAGTCTGCCATCATGCGCTACGCTTCGCTGATTCTGTTCAATCAACATACAACAGATAACTAGGCCCCAGCTCGGTGTTTTTTATATAAATTAATTTTAACGTTAAGGTATCTTTAATGCTATAAAATTTGAAAAGATTTATTTTGTAACTATAGAAGCTATTAACATTTCATTTTACTTCGAAACGCACATTTTGATCGCATGATAATGTTCTCCACGTAACACCTTATCTAATAAGACATGCAGCAACACATCAGTCTTTCTGCCAGGACGAGGCAGTTATGTACTTCACTAGCGGCGCTTAACGATGTCCAATTTCATAACTTGGATTGTATTAGTCCCGCCAAAGTGTCATAACTAAGATAGCCACCATAAAGCAAGTTGGATCTTTACCCTCAAATAGCCGCATGAAATTGATACTGGCATATCCGACAGAGAAATCGGTTTCCGAGAGTCATTCTGCTCGGTATATTATGAAGGCCGTGTTCAGTGATAGCCTCCGACGGCCACTGCCATCAAATGACAAGCCCGGCTAATGACATCATCAATCACGTGTGAGAACGATCGCCTGCTCCTCGCCGACACAGTAACGTGTATTGCCGATACAGGTAACACTGCGCGTAAAAGACAGCGCTGCAGGTCAGAGATAACGCTGCACGGTATCAGAGACGAACTCCAGCACGGGTCGATAGTTGACCCGCAGGTGTGTACCGCCGGCTGGGGTACCGACGCTGTCCGGGTACCGGTACTCGTCCGGAAGGCGCGAGCAGTTGGGGTACTGCTGGTGGCAGGTACCGGCGGCGGCCGCCGCGGAGACGGACAAATGCCAGTGGGCCGAGACGGGACGGCGCCGCAGCCACCCGGCGGCATTGTGACTGGGGAACACAGACACACGGCAGTTAATTAGAGAATGCATAGAAGTGCCTAGCCTAATTTGCAGCGTTATTAAAGCAGACGGGAAAGTGCGAAGACGTGTCCTAGCGTTGTGGAATCGAAACAACTGTTGAAAAAGAAATAAGGAGCTTATTACTGATAAGTGATTTGTTAAGTATGTACAAAGATGCGCACAGATGAATACCAAAAAGTATTTGCGCACATACACAGTAGGGTGACAGTTATTTTCTGATTTTTTGAAAAAGCAAAAAGGCAGTTCATTTTATGGTTCCATATAGCATAAAAACATCACATGCAAAGTTTCATCCGGATTGGATTATATTTAACCGTGCCTCCTCGAGCTTGAATGTATACGTTTTTAGCCATTGTGCCAGCAGTGTAGACCCTCCTGGTATGTAAACCGTAAGCAGAGTTTCTCAGCTATTCATAACGATGGAATAATAAAACAAAAGACTGTGGTACATGAAAACTAGTGATGTATTGTAAAACGATAAAAAAAAACTGAGATAAGACTCAACGCGTCTTGTGGCAGTTGGCAATCTTGGACCTCCTGAAAAATCTGAGCATCTGCGTCGAATGCTATCGCTCATTACTGCAGATGCCGGGTGACGGTGCCTTTGCTAGCGTTTGGAAACCTTCCACGGTGTGCCTCCACCACCTGCAGATGTACTGCCTCTGGTCATCATCCTTGGCGAGGGTCAAATTGTACGTTTCCATCAGAGCGACGCCACGCTCGGCGAAGTCGTTCACCACCGTGATGCCGTTGGCCTTCCCCGCTGCGGCGACATAGCGGTGGTCGTCATGCCACTCGGCAGGGTCGGGCTCGAGGAAGCTGTCGTCAATTCCAAGAGTGACGAAGAACGTCCGCGACGATGTGGTCACGAAGTTTGCGAGGGTCTTCTGCGTCAGGTTTGTGCTGAGATCAACGACGGCCCGCTTGGTAAAAGTCCTACGAGCCCTCGTTCGAGGCGAGGGCCTCAACAATGGCCCGCTTTCCATGCAGTGGTAGGCTCTCGTCAAAGAACGCCAACGGGATGAGGCCGTCACTCAGATACCACAAGTGACGTCGGGCGAAGCCGCTGAGGAGCGTCTTGGCGAGGGACTTGTCCTCGTACCCGGCCAACGTCTTCAGAAGGGAGAGGTCGTTCTTAGGGGCCGATGTAGGGCTCGGCGCGGTGTACCACGCGGGAATGTAGACCGACACGGCAAACTTGACGAATCAACGACCAAGAACGACCTCTCCCTTCTGACGGAACCCTCCTAAGAACGACCTCTCCCTTCTGAAGACGTTGGCCTGGTAAAAGGACAAGTCCCTCGCCAAGACGCTCCTTAGCAGCTTCGCCCGACGTCACTTGTGGTATCTGAGTGAGAGCCTAGTCCCGTTGGCGTTCTTTGACGAGAGCCTACCACTGCATGGAAAGCGGGCCATTGTTGAGGCCCTTGCCTCGAACGAGGGCTCGTAGGACTTTTACCAAGCGGGCCGTCGTTGATCTCAGCGCAGACCTGACGCAGAACACCCGCGCAGCCTTCGTATCCACATCGTCGCGGACGTTCTTCGTCACTTTTGGAATTGACGACGGCTTCCTCGAGACCGACCCTGCCGAGTGGCATGACGACCCCAGCTATGTCCCCGCAGCGGGGAAGGCCAACGGCATCACGGTGGTGAACGACTTCGCCGAGCGTGGCGTCGCTCTGATGGAAACGTACAATTTGACCCTCGCCAAGGATGATGACCAGAGGCAGTACATCCTGCAGGTGGTGGAGGCACACCGTGGAAGGTTCCCAAACGCTAGCAAAGGCACCGTCACCCGGCATCTGCAGTAATGAGCGATAGCATTCGACGCAGATGCTCAGATTTTTCAGGAGGTCCAAGATTGCCAACTGCCACAAGACGCGTTGAGTCTTATCTCAGTTTTTTTTTAATCGTTTTACAATACATCACTAGTTTTCGTGTACCACAGTCTTTTGTTTTATGATTGCATCGTTATGAATAGCTGAGAAACACTGCTTGTGGATTACATACCAGAAAAGTCTACACTGCTGGCCCAATGGCTAAAAGCGTACACATTCAAGTTCGAGGAGGCACGGTTAAATATAATCCGATCCGGATGAAACTTTGCATGTGATGTTTTTATGCTATATGGAACCATAAAATGAACTGCGTTTTTGCTTTTTCAAAAAATCAGAAAATAACTGTCACCCTTATACACAGCCATAAGCCCTCAGCTCCTGCGAGTCCTGCGTATCAACTCAAGCCCGCTGGTCTCTATACTCTAGGCAGCGGTGTATGGTGATGTCTGACAGCTGGCCAGCTGCTGGCCAGCTGCCGTCTGGCTCACGCTGCTCACCCGGTCCAGCTGTCTCCCCTGACGGCCAGTTATTACCCCCGGCCGGCAAACGAGCCGCCCGCGGCACTGAGAGCGCGTCAAAACTCAATTTTGCCGGCGTTCGCGGCCGCTGCGGACACCCTCAGTGAGGCCAGGCCGGTGCTTCTGACAGCCTCCGAACTCGACCTCCAACAAATGGCTCAATATCTGCGACCAGCTGCCGACCACCATCGCAGCGGCGTCAGCGCTCCAGACGTGACCACAAAACACTGTCCGTGCCCATGTCCGTGTCCGTGCCCGTGTCCGTATCCGTGTCCGTGTCCGTGCCTGTGTCTGTGTCTGTGTCTGTGTCTGTGTCTGTGTCTGTGTCTGTGTCTGTGTCTGCGTCCGTGTTTGTCTGGATCAGCCCGTCTATTCCGCTGTTTGCGTTTGTCTGCGTCGTGCAGCGTAGTGGCGTGCTTGTAGAAATGCGAAAGTTGCCGCGCTGGCCAAGGAAAGTCCTCAATATTTAACGGTCGGTCCGAGGACTTCGGAGATATACGTCACATGAATGGCTTATCAAACCCGCTGTAAACGAGCGAAGTTGCACGGTCGACGAGAAGAGTTGGCCGGAATCCAGCGACCCAGTGGGACTCGAGTTTTGTCTCAGCTAATCTGTTCGCGGAGTAGTGCGTATCATTTAGGAGCCGGCGGGAGCCACTTTGTCCCCGGTGAATGGCAATTAGTTCACAACTTGTTGGGTTAGTGGGTATGTACAGCATGAAAACAAAGCTCTTTAAAAGTTTGGACATGCGGGTATTGTCGGTTCTTGATAACTTGTTTTCACTAGTTATTTTTATGTTAGTTAGTTATTAGATTATTTAGTGATGTAGTTATTTAGTTAGTTATTTTTCACGCCCTCAAGACACATACTCTCCGAATTTTCACACATTTCTTGCCCCCTCACCTCCACTCACACACTTCTCCCTTATCTAACCTCCCTCCTCTCACACATTTCTCGACTATCTTACCTGGCCACTCTGGCGACCACGCGGCCCACCTCGCCCAGCCTGGCGGCCTCCCGGGCTCCCTCACACAGAAACCTCCTGCCGCACTGCTCGCTGTCCGTGTGCAGGATGTTGACGAACGCTCTCAGCATGGCGTAGGACGCCAGCGAGGCTTCCACCAGCTCCGGCTCCGGCTGGGGACGGACAGAACGGTGAGGGCTGGGGACGAACAAACCGGAGACGGATCGGAGCGAAGAGGGCTGGGGTCAGAGCTGATGGAAAATGAACATGAATGATTGCCAATTTCCTATCCCTGTCTGTACAAAGTTGAGCAGCGCCTGCGCTCGTAGCAGACGGCCATAGAAGGCGAAGCGTCCGAAGCATGCCATGCGGTACAGCGTGCATCCAGGCGCTGACTTCTCCTGCCATCTAGCGTTAGGGATTGGAAGTGCGCTCAGTGCTCGACTCGAGCAGGTCATTTCACGTGGGAAGAGGAAGCGGCATGCTGGTATTCTAACTCACTCTTCAACAACTTAATGTTCTTCAAGACCACAAGCTGGGAGGTGTAAGAATTAATTGGGGGCTTAGTTCAGAGTTCAGACCTTCCTGAAACTGACACAAATTACAACAGGCTCTCAAAAGGTCCCTACATCACACCATTCAAATGGTAGACACTGAAAGGCTAGTTCAAGTATCTTAGACCCATAAATATAAAAACATTAACCTATTTTATCATTACGGAGCGAGCGAAGCGAGCGGAGTCTTTCCTTAGATTAACGGAAATTTCTGAGTATGAGCGGCCGGCCGGCCGGCCGGCCGGCCGGCCGTGGTCACGGTTTTGCGACGCTTATATCTCAGCAACCACTTGACCGATTTACACGCGGTAATTTTTGTAGGGTAGCTTCATTCCTTCTACCAAGTATTGGACTATTCCCGATGCATGTAGGTGACCCCTTATGCACGTGCCACGTGCAAAACGAAGAGGTGTCACTTTTGTAATTGTTGCAATATCTCGGTAACTACTTGGCCGATTGCGCTGAAAGTTGGCATGTAGGTAGGCACCCACTAGTCAATGCATATCCATGTGCCAGAGTTGGGGTGCTGCTGCACGTGCGCACGTGCAGGGGTCGATTCTAGATCTCGAGAACGGCTGGACCGATTGCGCTCAAATTTGGTACACGGTTACGGAGCAGTTAGTAGGGTGCTGTGCACAAGTCAGTTGGGAACCATTTTGCACGTGCGCACGTGCAGGGTGCCGCTTCCAGATCTCGAGAACGGCTGGGCCGATTGTGCTCAAATTCGGCACATCGCTAGAGACCGGTTAGTAGGGTGCCGTGCACAAGTCAGTTGGAGGTACCCCCACGCAATTTCGCACGTGCAAGGCCCACCCTCTCGCTCGCTCCGTTAGTCGCCCCATAAGGCGCTATACTGGTTTTTAACGATGACAACAATGAACTTGTGATGTTCTAAGCGAAATTCAAATAATGTAAGGACCCACCAAACAACGAAGCTGCTAATTAATTTACCAAGTGGGACCTTCGTTAGCTGGCAATGGTAATATCATCTCTTTCCCACGTCATGAGGGCCACTCAACTTCACTTCGCGTAACTTTGGTGAGAATACGCCTTCATTAACCGAAGAGGGGTTATTCTGGGCGAGGAGCCTCTGTTTCCATGCAAATGACTTACACCAGGGTGAGAGAGACGCCATTTGCAGAAGCCGAATCTTTGCCCCCGGAAATTCATTTAGAAGGAATTGCCAATCTAGGGTAACTAATTCTTGGACTAATGGTCTCGTAATTTTCAACTGTGTGGAAACTAGCGGCTCAGTCATCCATGTCATCAACACGTTACGCTAAGAATAGATTGAAACTATGACGTACGAAGCAAGAAAGCCTCGCAGGCTGCTATCCAACGAACGCTGTAGACATGTAATAAGCCAGGCTTCGAAATGTAGTGTCTTTACTTCAGTACAGCATTTGAATCTTGTGTGGACAGTTGGCATCTCATTTGGCCAGCATGACACTCCTTTTGATATGTACGACATGTACGAGACGCGTATGAGTAACATGCTTTCAATTTAGTCATATAATTTGAGCATCGAGAGAATATACCACTGTGGGCAGCTTACCGTGCAGCCGGGCGGCAGGTCTCGCCTCCTCCTGCGGCCGCCTCCGTCCCCTCCTCCGTCCCCGCCGCCCCCGTCGGTGTTCCCCTGCAGGTCCATGATGAGGTCTAGCAGCGCCAGCAGAAAGGCCAGGAAGCCGAACACGGAAAAGGCGTCCGAGCAGCCGCCGTACCCGCTCATCGAGCGCGTCTGGATCGAGCTGCCGACGCAAACACAGCTCTGTCAGAACCATAGTCAGAACAATGGTGCTGTGAGGATGTACAGTCACGCGAGAATGGTTTGATAAGCAGTTTTGCCAGTGATGATACAGGATTGGAGGATTGGCCTGTGCTGGAAAGTTAATGTATGCGCAATTATTCATAAACGTACTCATAAATCCACGACAAATCCACACGTTTGTCCAGCATTTGTAGCACATAAAATGTTATATGAACATGCTGACATGACAGAATAAACCCTGACATTTATCTCCATATTTCCAACAAAGTCCGACTCACCTGACGCCTATGCGAATCTGCTTGTCCAAGTCTACAAGAAGCTTATCTTGAAACAACGAGTCGGCAGGCAGACCTTCAAAACCTTCAGCCGCGGCGCACAGAAGAATCACACTCAGCTTCCAGGCATCATGGAGACTTCCGAACATTTTATATAACTTGTTTTCTGAAAATACGAATCACAAAGATCTTGTATGTTGTGTTAGTAATCTTGTTCGCAGAACAAGAACAATCTTGTTCGCAGTCTTCCTTCAGCAGGTGTCGCTATTTACCAATGATATTGGCTTTATGAAGCCCCTTTTATTGAACTCTGCTTGATCTTGAAATGCTGTCCCAGGCTGCCACCACCCGCTCAGGGCCTCTGTTAGAGCCTGGAAAGTTACCTGTCGCTTTGTGAGCACGCATGAGCGATACGACACCCTCCGCTAGAGACGAGCTCTGCTGTCTGCGGGGCCACGCTGGCAGAATCGCAGAGTCCGCCCCCTGACCCAGCAGCGCGCACAGCCGCACCACCAGGTCGCCACGCATCGCCTCTGCGCCAGCCGAGTCCGCTGTTACATCTCGAACCGCTACACACATCTCGCATACGGCTCTGCCATCCGGAAAAATACCGGAGCGTAACACCACAGCTGTGCGCAGTGTGTGTGAAGCGCATCTCGAAGGCGACTCTGGTTCATATGCGTACACACCAGGTCACATATAACTGTGCTGAGACGGGCTTAGTGACCGCTTGACTGCGTGAGTAAATGGCATGCTGAGCGCCTTCCAGTAGTCCAAAGAGCTCCGGAGCAAATTTTCTCACGTGCCAGAGCGTAGCCAGTGCCATAACCCGGCGGTTTTGTTTATGCTAATCGTTTCAGGACGCGCAATTATTCACGGCTCACCGTGAGTAATGGAAACCAGGCTGGCCAGGATAGGCGCTGCGAGTTCATCGTCTCTTCTAGCGACAAGCTGCTCAATAAATCACAGACGAGCGGCGGAAAGGCGGTGATACTGCCGTTAGCCTGCAGAAATTATGGCGGCAGATTAGAGCAGCGTTAAAAATACGCCACTCAGAGCCCAGATATCCATAAAATTAGCCATCTTATTACGAGCGTGTTGCTCATTGACACTAAATCTACTCGCTTAAGTGGTACAAAGTAATGGCTCAAATTACACGTCATGTCGGTACGTACAGAGGAGCACTGTAAGCACCGTTTTCAGCTAATTTCCTGCCGTACGCTGTCAATAAGAAGTTTGTGAGCATCATCTGTAACACGGTGATCAATATATAAAGCACCACCGAATTAAGCAGAATACAATCTGGAATCTGGATAAAGATTGAGGAAGCACCAAATATCATCTAGCCTGAATTCCGCTTTACGGTTCTATTTTTCTGTTCTGTTAAAAAAAAAACTGTAGTGATATTACAATAGATGCAACGATTACACAGTACGCATATTTGAACGAATGCTCTTTTAACACGAAACAAACTTTTGAAACGCGTCTGGAAGTTCCACAACAAAATTTAGTACCCTATGGTGTGGATCTATTTGCATTTGAGCTTTGTGCCGTACGACAAGCTTTTCAATGTTGAACTAAACTACTCGCATTTGATGTGCACTGTGCAGCATACGAACACGACGAAAAACCACTGCATAAGCGTCGTCATCGTGTATTGAACAGAAAAACGATTCCAGCCAAGAACTCCTTCACAATTTCAAAAGCACCTGAAGCCCACGCATCATCTACTTTGAACACAGTGCCGTGCTTTTCTTCCGGTAATGCAAGCATCTTAAAACCCATTGCAGCGGCAGAAAAATGGCGATAAAACTGGTAAATAAAACCAGATGATGGGGAAATATCGTCTGGTAAAGAACGCATACCACCTCCACCATCATTGTTATTGTTGTTATTGTTGTTATTATTATTGTTGTTGTTATTGTTATTGTTATTATTGTTGTTATTATTGTTGTTCACAACATTTAAAAGTACAATAGATGTTGTCAAAAACGACTTCAGAAACGCCAAGAAGGTAAACGCGCTGAACCCACACGTTCTCGGCTCAGCAGCATCATGGCCGAGGGCAGCATCTGCCTCGGAAAGTCTCCGCAGCAGTCGTGTGGACCATGTGACAGCGTCTCCATGGGAAACATCTGATAACATCAGACCTTGTGACTGATGTTGCCACACTAGCTCATCAGCCAGACGTTCCAGGCGTCTCATATACGGGTTTGTCTGGGGTGCGGCTGCTCGCAGATGATGTTCATTTCTGCCGACAATCGTGCTGACGGTGGCCGAGACTTTGAGGGCGAGTATCAACACCACCTTGTGGCGGGCTTCACGTGAACGGAGCATGGCGAGAGCTGCTTCCTTCAGCCTGAAACATAATAATGATTCGTAAGCTGCAGGTTTTCAGCGCCAGTTAGTCGCCTTATTTAGTTATACCTGCTTTATCAAATTTATGGAAATGGTGAAGTAAGCAGTCAAATATGGATAGGTGGGATACCTAACGTTCTTTTGGTCATGTTGTGTTGGACATCACAGAGCAAACTACACACTTTCATCGTCAATCCTGTCAGAAATATAGGTGACTTATCTTCACGTCTCCACATCTGGATAATAACTTAAGTTGTTAATGTTCCTTACTACGAAATAACGGTGCATGCAATGCAATAGTGCCACAAGTATATTGTGAGATTATATATGCATTTGTCGAATCGGCATATGGACGAATCAATGCAATGCAACCGAATCAGCTTACAATTTGCATGTGTTGATATCTGAAAACTACTGCCCACATTCTGCTGACATATAATGACCTACCCGAAGCTAATCACAATGATTTAGCCCACTTAAATACACATCGGTACGGCAACACGACTCCGGAATAGCAGCTCGTTATCCAGTTTAGAGCCGAGCCACAGCATGCAATATCCATTAGTATTCGAGTGGGGCCGCGCTTGTCGGCAGTGGCGGCGAGTTTAGGAAGGCTTTTATCCCCGCGGAGGGCGCCATGCCCCGAGAGCACGGACTACTGGCCACTTTATTCGTGCGTAATTTACCACAGTTCCTTGGCCAAAACTGGGAGAGGGAGGAAAACTTGCAAGGTGGTAAAAACACTTAATTTGAGTAGCGATGCACTGATAAGTTAGAGGTGCAGAGACTAGCGTTAGAAAAGTTTATGGTGATTAGTTGCATAGCGTTTCTTTTTTTTTTTCGTTAGGGTTATGTAGGCATATTGGCCGTTGATGCCGTATTTTTTATTTTAAAGTGTTATTGCAATGTCCGGTGGCTATTATACTAGTAGTACCTGTTCTGCAGTAAATGCAGTATAGCGATATTTCACATCAAAGTAATAGCGAAGGTATTTGAATAAGATACCAATACAAATCGTCTATCGTATGCCCATAAACTTGCCATGTTATAGCCTTTGTCTCACTGATTCCCTAGAAAATTATACGATTCTAGAGACAGGTGACCTTATAATCGAGTAATTAAGTATTGGGCGACCAATACTTTCATGAAATTACCTGATAACGTTTCAAATTTGCACACATGCACGCAATGCAATGCAAAAGATCACTTACCTTTTGCTGGAAGTGCAACTGAAACCATCGTCGGCGTCCAGAGCAGCGGAGTCAAGTGAACTGCGTGAGACGACACGAGCCACCCCGGGCACAGAGGCGGCTTCAGGTCGGGCAGGAACGCATCAGTCGCAGCTCTGAGAATGCAAGGGGCGGCGCAAACGAACTGCACTCGCCCGTGCTCGCTCGAGCGGGGTTCGCCCGCAGCTGCCGCCCGGCGAGCCTCTGTAACCGCCCGCGGCGGACTCGACTGGCTGAATGTGGGTTATGAGGGTGGCATCTCGCTGCCGCTCTGACTGGATGACAGGTCCACAGTCACACCGCGTCGTCAGAGGAGAGGAGCTCACTTAGACTGGAGGTCACCGAGGTCAAGCCAGCGGAGTCGGAGGCAGGGTTTGTGCCAGTGCCCGATCGTGCAGCAAGGATATTACAAGTGAGGCGTGACCGAACACGGTTCCATTAGCATATTTGATTGCGGATCAAGAGTCCAAGACCCTCAGAATGTTGATAAGGTGTGCAGTTTTCCAGTAAACTCAGAAGATTTTGTTGACGGTAGAGTGACTATCAGTTTTTTTCGAGGAAGACATTAGGCCTTGCTGTCAGAAACAAATCACAAGGAATGCATAAGAGATAAAAGCGTCACTGATATAATTGGTCATTCGGATTAACAGCTTTTGCTTGCAGTTTATCGAATTGAAGACCTTTCGGAGAATTCGCTGAGATAAACAGAAAGTGTCGTGTGCCTGATAGCCAGCATTTGTAGCGGCACCAGCCTGCACTGGATGTCACCTGAACCCGCCGAACTTCTACAGAATAATGCAAATATCCGGTGACTTTGTGTGACGAGACGGTCATGAGCTCAGCGCAAATCCGCGGAGACTTTTCCGGCTACAGCCGTATCTGGGAGCCGTGTTTAGCAGCTCCGGGCGGCAGGTCTCCGCCAGACTGATCATCAAGCGCCCAGCGATGCGGGCTGTTCTCGGAGCGCTCCAGTCGGGGCACTGGGTCCGGCTGCTCGCGGTGACCTGCGCTCTGCTCAAGGTGGCGCGCTGTGACGCCATACGCCGTCCTCTGCACCTGCCGGACCTGGAGTCACGCGGTCTGCGGCTCTCAGAGGACAGTCTGAGGACGGAGCGGCCTCTGTACCCCGGCCAGAGACGGGTGTACCACCATCACGTGACGGAGCGGTCCCTGTACCCCGCACATAGACGGGTGTACCACTCGCCGTACCACGGACAGGGCGCTGCCCACCGCCCTCCCCTCCCCTCCTCTCTACGGATGTCGTACGTCCTTCCTCCTGTGGTAGCGGCTGGAGAAAAGCCCGCACCATACGCCGCTCCCATGAAATCATCCAGCCTCCCATCACCATATGATACAAAAAGCTCTCCAAAGCCAGCTGCGGCTCCATCTCCCCAGACCCGACCTCATATGCCCCCATCTATGCTCTCTTATTCTCAGATCCCAGCTTCCATGTCAGCCTACGCTCAAATGCCTTCACCAATGTCGTCCTACGCACAAATGCCCTCTCCCATGGCGCAATACGCTCCGGTGCCGATGCCGTCTCCCGCAGCGATGTCCTCGTACCGACCGATGCCCGAGCCAGCGCCGGCCCCCGCTCCGTCCTACATGCCCATGATGCCGATGAAGGCCGTGATGCAGATGATGGACGTGATGAACTCCTACAGCGCTCCGGCGCCGCCGCCGCCGCCGCCGCCGATGTACTCTTCCGCTCCTGCGCCGATGGCGATGAAGGCGCCGGCGCCCACCTACAAGCCTGTGGAGATGTGTGGCAGCAGCAATACGGGCATCTTCGCCTTCTTCGCCCTGATCCCGCTCTCGCTCGATCTCATGCTGGACCTCATGTTTGACCTGATGGTGAACATAAACATCACGAATACGGCTACTGGAGGCAACACCAACAACAATAACAACAATAACAACAACAATAACAACAATAACAACAACAATAATAATAACAATAACAACAATAACAATAACAATAACGGAGCTAGAAGAAAGCGAATGGTGGAAACGATTGAGCTTCCAATTGATGTTTATCGGGGCTCAAAAGAACAAATGACTCATTTTGTGGGAAAGGAGCTCAGCTCTTCCGAGCAGATCGATTCACTGTCAGGTGATGGCAAGATTCCAGAAAATGACCATGTGATGACGCAGCCTTGTGATCACAGTGATCACGAAAATCACGGAAAGCTCCAGACTTCTGAGGACAACATCGTCAAACTTACATTCACTACAGCGGATGAACTAAAACCACATCAATTCGCGGACCACACTACTTCTCTCAACCAACAAAACAACATTGCCTTTGTCCGTACTCATGACATCACCAGGACTGATGGCCCGACCCACTGGGCCCCTGTCGACTTCGAGGAACAGCTCGGGACACCTGGAGAGACAACTGAAGAGACGAATGGAGATACGCCCGAAGAGATTCCCGCACACATGGAGAGACACCACAGGAGCACGGCAGTAGTCTGCTGGTTTCGCCAGCTGGCATGGTTGAAGAGACACGCCGACACCAGCGGACAAAGGTGCATGGAAACTCGGCTGTGTTCACTGAGGGAGCACACCCAGAGCAGGAGCGACGCCGACTACGTCACAGGGTTCATGCTAAGGTGAGACTGGGCCGTGGGCGGACGCATCGACGCTAAGTAATGAGTGAGTACGTAAAACACTTGAATTAGAATTGACCTTAGATTTGTATTTTGCTTTTATCTCAATTTTAGGTAAGTACAGCTTTGTCTGCTTAACTATCATTATTTTTATGGAAGGATGATGTTCAAGGATTTACATGACAAGCTGTTATGTCTTTCAGTGTGGTCTATGATCATCTGAAGAACGACGACTCCAGAGCAACAGGCTACGATACCTGCAACACGCGACACTGCAACTGAGGAACGTTTCCGAGCTTTCCTACGGGTTCATAGTGACAATTTATCATGTCTTATAGGGTGCTGAAGTGTAACATTGTAATGAGCTATATCATATCATTTGTGAAACACTTGATGCGGTTAGCCGATGTGGACGCTCATGGGCAGCTGACTTTGAGTAGCTCATTGTGTTGAATAGCGTTGAATAACGGTATGTAGAACGCCAGACAGATCGATGTAGGCATATCGCCCCTTGAGTAGTTTTGCATCAATTATCTGATTAATAAATGTTGTTGAACTAGGACTTCGTTTTTGGCTTCAGCCTTCATAGCTGCCCACCTCATTGCATCATTCATATACTTACCTATTTATGACTGTTATTTATGACTGTTATTTATGACTGTTGAAAAAAGTTCATCGGCAGCCCGGGCAGGGTTATGAAATAGCTGTTTTCTAGCAGTTTATGTGAGGGAAGATTGATTACATATATTATTTGTTTTCTTGCTTCAATATTGTTTCATTTCGGTAAGTGCGAAAGAATAAAACAGAGATGGGAGGAAGAGAAAGAAGAGAGAGAGAGAGAGAGAGAGAGAGAGAGAGAGAGAGAGAGAGAGAGAGAGAGAGAGAGAGAGAGAGAGAGAGAGAGAGAGAGAGAGAGAGAGAGAGAGAGAGAGAGGAGATAGCAGGAAGCCCCTGGTTTCGTTTATCTACGGGTAATTGAATTAAAAATAGGGTTTCGGTCTTTAAAACCGTAGCGCAATAATGTTCTAATAAGAGTAAGGCAGTTAATGTTTTGTCTCGACCCCTATAACATTCTCAGCCCTCCCAGCAGGCGGGAAAACAGCAAGACAAGACGACAGCATTCAGTACAGTCTCTTTAATTACGTGCCACACATCATCGATGATGGCTAAGAAGGTCCTAGAATCTGTTTCCAGTAGCCTACATATATGGCTTTATTGGAAGGAATTAGCCTCCAATCACGATGCTGCAATGCTGAATTATTTGCAGCAATCGACAAACATTTACATCACATAGTACGACAAAACGATGTATTCGACATTCAGACTCCTAAATACAGAAAATAAGCACCGCACAGGGCTCTGAATACGGAAATCAAATATCATATATCAGCCACATTCCATATATCACCCGTAACTAGCAAACTAGCAGCACATTTTCACATGAAACAATATTTATTTACAAGCGAATGGGCGCTGTCACGTGCTGTTATAAGGCCATTGTCATCGCTCCGACGTGTTCAGCCAGACGCAACGCGTCCAGCAGCAGGTCTGCGGTCCACCTGGACCTGGGCTGCCGGCGCGTGCGCTGATGTCGCGGCTCTCCGGACTGACACGACAACAATCTCTCTGGAGCTGCGGCTCCAGCTCCCCGTCCTCTCTGCCGTCCCCGTCGGACTTTTCTGACCCGCCGCGGGACTCCCCATATTCGAAACGCTCTCCGACGGCGGCGGTTATTATTATTGTTATTATTGTTGTTGTTGTTATTGTTGTTATTGTTATTATTGTTGTTATTGTTGTTGTTGCTATTATTGTTGTTGACAGGAGTGGCCGGCACCAGGACGCCGAGCAGCTGCCCGCTGAGGCTCAGACTCAGCGGGTTGATGAGGTTGTTGATCACGCTCAGCAGGTAGACGAGGAACAACAGGAACGAAAAGATGCCCAGCGAGCTGTCCCCACAGGCTGCGGAGCGCGCCAGATGCCGGTGGGACAGCGACAGACCGTGCCACTCCAGACGCCGCGCAGGATCCATGGCTGAAACGGGCGCACCGCAGGCGTGAGATGGCGGCCGGAATGGCACCCCGGCTGTCAGCGGCCGAGGCGACAGGAGCCGAAATGGCACACCGGCGTCTGCTCGGAATGGTAATGTCGAGTGGCTGACTGGTGACAGGCGCTGGAACCACATTATTTCATTATTATTTTGAATAGATGATGTAATGGATGATAGAATTCCAGAAAATATTTGTACCAGGTTCACAATACGTTAACAATTAACCAAAAAGAAATCAGAGCAGGTTTCTGAATGTTCTACAACAGCTCAGCCTCACGCTTAGCTGAACCTATCTGTAGGCATTTCAAAGCATTAGTTATTGCTCAAAGTGCATTATATAACATCAATAGCAGACAACTTACATAACCTCTCGCGCTGCTTTTGGTCGCGATGCTAACAAATCAGAGACTCCGTCTTTTTCCGCCAGGTTTCTATGTAAGCAAAACCTAAAACATCGACGCTATGCAATGAGATCCCACTATAGGCAGCATCTCCAATCAACGCGAGCTACAGGAAATGCTCCATTACCCATAATCCTGGACATAATTCCCCCGATGTCACTCACCTGACTAATCAGTGGCACCACTTGTGGGGTCCGATCAAAACAGACACCCGACGGGTCGACGGAGCCTGCGCCATTTCCAGATGGCGGGAAGGTGACACCAAACCGCCGCTACCGCTGCTCACGAGCGCCGTACACCACCACCGAGGGGCGGGCGC
Source organism: Amphibalanus amphitrite (assembly GCF_019059575.1). Lineage (NCBI taxonomy): Eukaryota > Metazoa > Arthropoda > Thecostraca > Balanomorpha > Balanidae > Amphibalanus > Amphibalanus amphitrite. The sequence goes on along the minus strand of NW_024882977.1, from coordinate 113,949 downwards.
CGGGGTGCCACCACCGCCAGTACAACGGTACAGACGTGTGATGCAGATTGGTCTAGCGGGAGCTGATCACGTGACTGCGCACTGTGTCTCACCGGCGGGTGATGGGGATGACGACGTGAGAAACTGATATGTCTTGCCGCCAAGGATCAGCAATAAAATAATTTTGGAAACTGGGTGACATTTGGTGACTGGTGATGATTTATGACACCCAACTTGACGATAACTTTAAATGATGCCGATTGACCTGACCCTGTTGTCGACGTGTACTGACCCTTCGACCTGGCCTGGTCTTATGTGATGACCTGTCCTGACCTTGTTGCCGACATGACCCCATCCTGTTGTTCACCCGTCCCGACCAGTGCACACACACACACACACACACACACAAAACGTTTATTAAGGAACAAAAGATACACGAGAAATAAAGCATGATCAATGAAACATATGGCACAATGTAGCAACATAAAAGTGATAGCAGAGTGGTGCAAAAGCGCAATCGCTTAACTCGAGGCACCACTCTGGAACAAAAATAAAACATGTGAAACAACCGCCGCCGCCGCTGACCAGTCGCTCATGAGCGGTAAATTTTGGTGTTCCATCAGCCGCTCAGCTCTCGGGATTGCAAATTTTAAAAACTTTGAATGAATTTATTTGTTACTACGAAAATCTATTTGTTTTTGTCAAAAACTTTTGAAAGGCGTAAGCCATTTCTCGACTGCCCTCGCCACTCAAGCGATCTCCGTGGATAAGAATGTTCAATTTTTGGTCGGGTGAGTAATTTGCAAAATTTTCTCCCAGTATACGAGAAGCGTTATCAAATAGTGTTTTCCTTTGGGCATCATAATTTCGACAGAATATTACGTAGTGGCGGACATCTTCCTTGAAGTGGCCGCAAGAACATTCAGGCGAATCTGCTTTGTTGATTTGAAAACGATGAGAATTTAGACAAGACATTTCAGTTCTTAGTCGGGTATGAAGAATATTTCCAGTTTTTGAGCCAATTTTGTAGTAGTCTGGGGGTTTGGGCATCCCTAGTCGCTGGTTAATTTCTTTTTTGAAGGATGTATGGGGCAAGGATCTTAATGATTCTGGGAGGTGGTTCCATAGTTTGGCAGTTGATAGGAAAAACGATGACTGATAGGATGTGGTGCGATGTGGTTGGAGTGTATGGTTCCTGTGATTTCGCAGGGTCCTTCCTGTTCTTTGTGAGCGGGTGTCCGGTATGATTGATTTGATGTAGTTGGGAGTTTTTTGCATGTGGCTATTGAGTGCATGATATAGTGTTATTTTGTGCATCTCTCTTCTTGTTTTTAACTTGTTCCATCCTAGGTCTTTTAACAATTTGTCAGTTGGTGTTCTAAATAAAGTGCCAGTCACAAGCCGAGCCGCTCTGTTTTGTAAAACTTCAAGTCTCTGTGTGTCCTGGAGCGTAATATGTCCGTCATAAACTGTGTCGTAAAAGTCAAAATGTGGTCTCGTGTATGTTTTGTAAATTTGATCTAAAATTTCTCGGGGGATGTATGGAGCAATGGAGTACAATGGGCTCATGGTTCTGTTTACCTTTTTGCAAATTTCGTTAATGTGCTGATGAAACCGCAAGTCCTTTGAAAATGTCATTCCCAGATGAGCGTGGTTTTCGTGAATGGGTATTATGTCGTCCCCAAATGTAAGAGCAGGTGGTGTGTTTTGTGGGATGCGTGAAAATGTCTGTTGTATTGTTTTGCTTACGTTAAAAGTAATCGCCCATTCTTTACCGTATTTTTGTATTTCATTGAGATCATTTTGTAATGACGTCTGTGTTGTGTTCAAATTTTGTTTTGTATGGGATGCATAAAGCGATACGTCGTCTGCGAAAAATAAAATGTCGTTTTGTGTTCTAGTAGAGAGGTTATCGAGGTAAATGAGGGCTAGAAGAGGACCCAAAACCGAACCCTGTGGGCATCCGGCGTTGATAATTTCTGTTTTTGAAAAGGTATCGCCGATCTGAACTCGCTGTCGTCTATCAGACAAGTAAGATTTTAGCCAGTTGTAAAGTGAGTCAGTGATGCCAAATTCATGTCTACATTTGTACAAAAGTCCCTCGTGCCAAATTTTGTCAAAGTATTTTGAAATGTCCAGGTAAATAGCAGTAAAATCGCTTTCTGAGTCCAATGCTTTGTATAAATTATGAGTCAAGTATAATAATTGTTGTTCTGCGCTATGGCCTCGCCGATACCCACTCTGTTTATCTGTCAAGAGGTTATGGTGGGAAAGATGTGCATATATGTGTTTGTGGACTATTTTTTCAAAAACTTTGGACAACGAAGAAAGAAGACTTATGGGGCGGTAGTTTGTGGGCTCAGATGGGGAGCCTTTGTTTTTAAATATTGGTTTGATGTTGGCCTCTTTGAATTTGGAAGGGTAAATGCCTAGCGCTAGTGATTTGTTGAATAGTTTCGACAAAGGGGATGCAATTAAGATGGCAGTTAATTTTAAAAGTTTCACAGGGATGTTGTCTGGGCCGGTAGATTTGTTGGCGTCTAGGGAATTTAGAATTTGCAGAACTTCTCTTTCAGATGTGGTAATTTTGTCCAGAGTGGGTACCGGCGAAGTGTCTGTTCTTCGAGTAGCTGTCTGTAAGAGTGTCCCACTTTTGTCAGTTTTGGTTTGTCCGGCGAAAAATTCGTTTAGAAGGGTAGCCTTTGTGTAATTGTCAGTAAGTATTTCTCCGTCTTTTCCTTCAAATGGTGGGATGGTATCAGTCTTTCTGCGTCCTGTTATTTCGCGTAACGTCTGGTGATATTTGTAAGGGTCTCGTCTATGAGTTAAAAGCTTACGGACCTGTTTCTCTATATGTTGTCTCTTTAATTCCCTATTTAATGACGTCACTACGTTCCTTTGGTATTTCCAGCGATTCCAGTCGTAGTTAGTGTTTGATCGTTTTGCTAGTTTGAAAAGTCTGTCGCGTTTTCTTATGCTTTTGTTAAGTTCAGTTGACAGCCAAGGTTTTTTACCTGGTTTGATGTAAATGGTCTTTCGAGGAATAGCTTTCTCACCGGCATCTAGTAAAACATTAATGAATCTTTCAGTCGCCTCATTTACGTCGTGATCTAAAATGTCTTCCCAATCAACGTCAAGCAATAATCGTGTTAAAAGTTCTGAGTCGAGGTTCGAATAGTCCCATATTTGCCTGCGTGTGTCATTGCTTGTGTTTGATGGGCACGATATTTTGATGGATGCGATTACGGGGAAATGGTCAAGGTTTGAAAATGGTGACATGGTTCCACTACTAGCTATTATTTGTGAGTCACTAGTAAAAATCAAATCTCTAATATTCTGTGTGTTTTCGGTGATTCTGGTAGGTTGGTGGATGATCTGTTCGAGGTCAAGAGTTTCGGCAGTACGGTAAAGTTGATGGTCAAAAGGAGATAAACCGCTATGCTTGTACTGTCTGTCTCGGTTTAGGTAAATGTTCCCTGCATTGAAGTCACCTAAAATTAAAATAGCTGTCGGTGAGTAACACTGTAATGCAGCGCTAGGAGGAGCGGTAGCGTCAAGCGTGGTTACCGGAGCGACTCGGGACAGGCCCTTGCCCCGCTCTGCTATACCGCACTCTCTGGGGAGCCGGCACAGCGGCGGCTGTGCAGGCAAGTCGGCCGATAGCGACACATCCGACACAGGTGAGACGGTGGGCCGATCAGTGATTGGCCGCTAGGCATAGGAAGAGTATGAACATCTTATATTAAGTCTCATATAATTGCTTTTGATTGTGTCATTATTGCTTATCATTACACTCTTGCCTCAATTTAGAAGTATTTGATCTTCAGTATTAGTTTCTTGAAGAGAAAACGCCTGCTCGTGTGCCTTATCTGTTCCTGGTAGGTGCACACAATTCTGTTCATCCCTAATTGAGCTTTAGATAAGGGCAAAGCGTAAGGAGTGTTTTTACTTTATAAGTTTTAAAGGTTATCTTCCACACAATTAGCGAAGTTTGATGAACCTATGTTTGCAAGTTCGATGACTCCAAGTTTACAATGAACCTGTCAATGGTAGACATATTCGAAACTACCGTATCTTTTCAACTCTCATCGGACAATCTAGCAAGCATGGACTTTGCTTAAACCTACAAATTGAAGAAAAAAACAATTAAACTTGTGTAAAAGTCAAATGTCACTTTGTCAGAACCTCCAAACCAAGTCACTCACATTTTGATTCGCAATTCACTCCAAAATATTTCAGTGTCACAAGATAAAGATAATAAGAAGCAGATCATTCTTTACTTGTTCAGCTACTTTACATGCAAGAATTACCAAAGACGACGACAATAATTCGATCGGTATGATGAAATCTTTCACATTATTCACATTTTGACGAAGTGTATACGTCAGTAGGGATAAGATCAGGCTGCGCACAGTCATCACAGAGTTTTTGCTACTCATGAATCATGTGGTGCATGCTCCAGCTACACCATCCTTATAATCCAGGTAAAGCATCTTCAACCTAAAAGCAACGAAAGAAAAACAGAGAGTGTACTACACAACATCTTGTGTCTCGGGTATTCCCCGAAAGGCAGCCTTTGCTGCAGTAAGCAGCTTTGATAGCAGACGTCAAAGATCACCGACGCCGAGCACTTGCGACGAACTTGGTCGTTTTGGGAACGATCCATTCTGCTAAATTTGAGAACTGTGAGAACTGCACCTTATGTTTCTGTTTCTTTTTGCGGTTACTGTAACTTGATCACTGTCCTCATTTCAACGAAGAGCGGCGAATTGCAATGTCAAAAACATTGAATGATGTAGTCGTATTTTGCTACTTATTCTTAATCATGATATTCATGATATGATCACCATATCTATGATCACTGTCAATCTTTGATTTATTGGTTTTATTTTCCTTGATGCTAGGAGTATTCTTTTCGTAGGTCTTCAAGCTCAAAAGACACTTAAAATAACCCAAAAACAATGAACTGAAAAATCCCCTCCCCGACCGGAAGTGCCGTGCGATGGTATCGGCTAACGTTCTCTGGCGGCCGGATATTGGGTAGACGGGCGGGTGTGGGCCACCGGAAGAACAGCCGATCGATCCGCGCTGGTCCACTGGTCGATCAGAGCTCCCTGCAGGTCCCTAGGCGCGCGTCAGAGGAGTTCCGTGCGTCAGAAAGATAACGTCCCCAGAGTGTTACCGGAAGGTGGGACACTCACTAATACCGGCCGCATGAGCGTTACTGAGAGGTGGCGAAAGATGGATGGATGCTGTGAGTGTTGGGGGAAGATGTGGTGCACATTAACTATTCCACAACGTGTTAGGTAAACGGATAGTTGTGACGAAAGAAGCCAATCTCCAAGATTAACTAAGCATGTCGTCTCTTCCGAAAGACACATTTCTTCCAAGCACTTCCCAGCGGAAGCCATCGCTCTGATGCAGATCCGTTCTCCTGGTTCGCAGATCATCTCACGGAACTTCAGGCGCTATTTCGCCGAACGACTTACGGCATGGCGGCAGCTGCCTAGCTCAGAATGACGCGGGAGGTCACTAGTGCCCTGAAGAGTGAAGCCACGGCCCGGTGCGCCAGTGACGACTTCAACACCCTCGGCTTCATGAGCTTCTGCGTCCTGACCGTCCAGATCATCATCAACGTCATCAGCAACAACAACAACAACAATAACAACAACAATAATAATAATAACAATAACAATAACAACAACTTGAACGCACTTGCAGTGATGATTGAGAATATGAATATGAACAACGTAGGAGGACGACAGTTTCATCCGAACAGAGCTCGCTGTTCAACGTTGCTTTACATCTTCTCAGTCCTGCTTCACTCGCTCCTAGCCAAGAACGAGAGACTGGGCTTGGGACGAGGCAAGAAGACAGACAACATAGTTTCCAGAGTTCTTCGCCTGCATCTCAGCTTCTCCTCCGTTCCTGCCCTCTGCTAGGGCTTGTCGGGTTGTACTCTTTTGTACGACTTTTAAGAAAGAGGCTCGATTGCTGAACCGGTGGCAATGGCCGTTGCACCACGCCTCTTTTTCGGAGGGCAGAGCAGCTACGGCAGCTACGGCGGAGGCTACGCCATCCCGGCCGTGGCGTCCGCCCCTGCGCCCTGTCCGAGCACCAAAGATGAACACGCCATCTTCAACTTTCTGGGCTTCATCGTCCTCACCAGCCAGCTGGTCATCAACGTCATCAACAACAATAACAACAATAACAATAACAACAACAATAACAACAACAACGATAACAACAACAATGACAACAACAATCTGTCAGTAAATGACAATCTGAATGAAAATTTGGTGATGGGAATGGGAGGAATTGGAAGGATGACATCGGAAACTAGCCCCCGGTGCCAGCGGTGCGCACTGCTGAGGGCCAACATTGCCAAGGTGCTCGTGCAGAGACGGATGAGACTCATGGACAAATTGGTGATGAGTCATTGGGCCTTGGTGATGGCTGAATTGGGTGTAACAATTCCTTTCAATATTGAGTGACTGTTTTAGAGCCTGAATTAGAACCAATGTTGTTTTAGAACCAATATTGAGTGGCTGTTTTAGAACCTGAATTAAACGCTCGTCAACGGTCAACAGCTGCTCCTACCTGGCTTTGGCTTGGGCTCTTGTCACCCTTGATGTAAAGCAAAATGAAGGCAAGTACATAATAAAGATAGCGATGCTTATGATAAATGGACTCGGCTGTCGATATGCGGAGCGGGAACTGTAATGGACGAACTGTTGTACACAGTCGTGCACTCAAATGACAAAATGCAACCGTGGGATTGGGAGCCATCAACGATGGCCGCGGTTCTTGAGTTGTGTGGCGATGCCCCTCTGACGATTTGAACCACACAAATGTCGGCCAGCCATGCGCGGCGTATTTAAATTTCGAGCGGAGCGATGGCTTCTGTCCTTGTGCTTATTGTGTGTGAGATTGATGGGCCATGTTTCAGTGAATAAGTCGCCATCTGTCGATGTGGCTTTTGTGTCGGTCTTCCAGAATTCAATAAACATCGCACGGGCCAGTCGTTCGTTCGTGGAGCGATTCTGTCCGACGGTTCTGTTGAATATAGGATACGAAAATGGCCTCAGGAATAGCTTGGGTCACAAGGCTTCCATCGACTTCCTTGTCCGGCTTGGGCCCGTGGTGGCCACTGCAGGCTTGCATCTTTGAGTTCTGTTCACTAATCAGCTATCAGGTTGTCAAACCACCTGCCTATAAGGTATCCTTGCTATATAGTACAGCGTACCTATTCTGTACAAATATTGCATAACAATTTTGTCAACTGCAGCAGCGCTGCTACATTAATCTGTTTGAGATTTTGCCTGAAACTCGTACTGTACGACTCAGAAGAACGGCTGGAATCCATTCATGCCTTATTTTCGCATCCAGCTTGGTGCTCTATCGGCAGGATTATGCATATAGCTTCTTGGTATGATTTGATTTCTCTGCAAAACCCCTTTATTTCAAACATTGAAATAGAAAACCATTCAAAGGGATCAGCTGCGAAATATATCGACAATAAAGATGTAGCTAGCTGCCATTCGGTTTGTGGTATGCATTTCGAATAAATTCATTGCATTATTTCACTTTAACGTTGCATTCAATAGAAACCAGAGAAGCGTTGCGTTGATTATGGCCACCCCATTTCCATTAGTCTACACAATACATCGTGCTAAAGTGAATACATATATTTTGTCAATAAGTATGTTGTGATTGCTAATTGTAACGACCGTTTCGTGATTGAAAATGAAACGTACAAAGAATAGTTTGCTTTTATGCTTCAAACAAACGCTGCTAAATAGTCTCATTAGGCATAAATGCCAATAGGGATTTGAACTGAATATCTATCGTGCGATGCGCTGCGGTCTAAGAAAGCAAATTAACAGGTAGGTATAAGTACTTACCTAATGTTCGGAAAGTAATCTGGAAGTCTTTTTTTGCAATTTACCAAGGTAATAGAAGTGTCCTATGCGTTTTGACAGACCGGTCCAATTTTACCTACAGAAAAATCAGCGGCTGCAGATTTTTTTTTTTTTGCCGTATAAATGACGTCCTAGCTAATTTTGCCATCCAGGCGTATAGGCAGCCCAGACTCCACTATACGCGATTTGTCCGTGCGACTTAGCGATTTGCGATATTACATCGCAAAAGTTCAGACTTATGAACTTTTTTGCGATATTGCGTGAACGATGTTGCGTGAGCGTGCGATATTGCGTGAACGATATTGCGTGAGCGATATTGCAGGATGTTTCTTGCGCAATATCGCTCACGAATGTCGCAAAAAAGTTCAGAGCACTGAACGTTTTGGCGATGCGATATCGCAATATCGCAAAATCGCACGGAAAAATCGCGCTGTGGAGCCTGGGCTTAAGAAAACAGCTACCGGTGTGAACAAATATATCAGCAAGCCTTACTCATAGGTATGTGTTCACCTCAGTGTCTTTTTTTTTTTTGTTGCATGATTGGTTGAACTTGAGGGAGACTTCCAGAAATAAAGATAGTAATACCGGCAACTGGCTAGTTTTATGTTAGTAGAACTGGCCTCAGATATCTTTTTAGAAAAAGAGCGTGTAATTTATGCTCCCCAAATTGCCTCCGTCCTCCGCTGTCGCCTGTGTGTCAATCTCAACCTGAATCTCGGCGTTTTTCAGCGTTGTGCCGCGCGGGAATGGCAGTCAGAGGCTCGGTTTTCATCCCGCCGTGTGTGTCCCGGCCGACTGAGGACCAACTGAAGCCGCACCAAATCCCACTCTTTATCGCGACCGTGGCTCTCCGCGCCGGCATTTGTAATTCACAGCCGACTAATCCGGCGCGCTGAATTTGCATCCGATCTGCGTTTCAGACTGGCTGGCTGAGGGCCCGCACACGACTGGATGCGACTGACGCTGACAGCGTGGTTTCTGGGCGGTCTCCTGATCTCTGTGTCGGCGGCACCAGAGGCACCCTCTGTGGACCGGTTAGAGGGGCTGGTGGGGGACACGGAGTCCCTCCAACCACGCCTGTTATTCAGCGGGGGTGGCCACGGGACCTACCCCGCAGCGACCCCTGTGTACGCCCCTGCAGCTGCCCAGGAGGAGGAGGAAAACTGTCCCACTGCCTCACCAATCAGCGCCCTCAACTTCGTCAGCCTCGTCGTGCTACTCATACAAATCATCGTCAACCTCGTCAACAACAACAACAACAATAACAATAACAACAATAACAACAATAATAATAACGACAACAATAATAACAACAACAACGTGATCAACTCCAACAATGTTGGTGGGGAGGCGGGCGGTGCTGGTGTAGGAGGAGTGGTGATGCCTGGAGGAAGAACAGCAGCACAGGAACGCAGGTCACGGGGTCTCATTAAAGGACATCACAGGACAGATGATCTGAAGCCACGTGATCAACTGATGAGGCTCATTTCATCTTCCGCTGGAAACACCGACAAAAAGCGACTCTCGTTAGATGAAATTTTCCTGCTTTACCTGAGGTGAGTGTCAGTTACACTGACGTAAACTGTGCCACCGATAGTTGAAATTCATCCTTTTATTTTCACTTGTCTTTATTTTCTGTGTGTCCTTTGATTGTCCCGTAATGTTCTATTCTAAAATCATAACGTTGATAAAAACTTATGTTTCAAGGTCAAAATATAAGTATAACTATAGTTACCTATTCTGCACCTACAGGTGCCGAATGTATAGCCAAGCCGTAATCGCCACGCTTTATCTGGGAGGCTTTTGATGTCAATACATACATACATACATTTACATACATACAGACATTTACATACATACATACATGCGTATGCAGGAGTGAACTTACTTAAGCTTTGTTTTATACCTAATTGAAATTTTGGATGTTGGTTGATGGGCATACAACAAGGCGTCACGTTTTTGCTGGTATTATTAGATTACGTTATAAAATGGAACTCTGAAGGACAGCACAAAATTCCTGTGTCCTGAATACGTGATCGCAGTTCTAACTCACGCCATTAGATTATGCCACTTTAGATTTCACCACCCGTCACTGTTTTCCCGACATTGTTATTCGATTTGAGTGCTATTTCGCGGCGGGTTTTGTCTCGTCGACAGGCTGCTGGCTGCGGAGGCTCTGTGGCCGTGCCCGCCGTGCGTGCCGCTGCCGGATATATCGGCGACCACCCGCCGTGAGGCCGTCCGCCGCGACTCCTCAATCAGCGTATCTGGTCAGCGGCCCGTCCTGCCGACGGCATAAACCACCGGCTCTGACCGGGAGTGGCCGGCACATTGATCTCCGCCGACAGTTTCCGGAGCCGGGTCTGCGGAGGTGTCTGTGTGTGCAGCGGAGGTAGTCTGCCTCAACAGTAGCGCCCGGCGCTGCCGTTCCCGGTCGACCAGCCCTTGACCTATTGACCCGGCCTCGTCTGACCGGCAGCCGTGAATAGCACGACCGCCGCGCCCCGCCGTCGCAGACTCCCCGGGGACGCTGCACAGCGTTAGCAATGAAATGGACCGTCGTTACTGCGCTGCTACTGGCAGTCAGCTGCCGAAGCTGCTTATTCGAAGCAGCCCGGCAGCCCGGAGATACCCAGAGGACCGGTTTAAGCTCGGGCCAAAATCATAGCACCATTCCCAATCGTTATTTAGGTTTAGCGCCGGAAACCAAGCTAACTTTACACTCCCGTGTGAGCTGGAAATCTAATATCACGGCTATTATTTCCTCGAAGCATGCCTTCCATAGTGTGCCTGCAGCGGGGTATATCTCAGGCGGACACTCGGAGCTAGCAATTCGTCCGGCCACCCCCGTCCCCGGTCCCGGCCCCGGCGCCGGCGCCGGGAGGATCGCCCGCTCCTACGTCTACATGCCCATGGACTCGACTGGAGCGGTGACCGACCCCACGGCCTGCCCCGCCCCCGAGCCGACCCCCGGCACCGGCGGCGGCATGTCCGTGTTCGGCTTCCTCAGCTTCATGGTCGTCATCGCCAACGTCGTCATCAACCTCATCAACAACGTCAACAACAATAACAACAATAACAACAACAATAACAACAACAACGACAACAATAATAACAACCTCAACACGAACCAGGCGGATAACATGAATATGAACGAGAACATGATCGGCAGATCGCTCCGCTGCGCCTGCCGACCTCAGATGGCGTCACGGTCACGTGTTCTGGTGCAGCTGCTGAAGAGCTGTGTCAGCTGGTTTGTGTGCCGGTCTGCAGCTGCCGCGGCTGACCAAACAGGACTCAACAGGGCCGCGCAACTGGCCATCAGGTGAGCAGGTGCCCGCGTTATAATGGGCGAGTTAGATATTTATTTTTTCGAACAAGAAGGGATCGCTCCCGAATTGCATGATGCCACTTAACCCCGTGGCCTCTGTCGCTGCAAATAGCTGACTATCGCTGAGCTTCAGCCTTCATTAGAGGAATGCCTTTAAATGCAACGACTTTGAAATGTAAAACTTGCAATATTCATTCAAGTGAGAGGTTTAAGATGTCCAAAGCAGGATTATTCATCAAACACTTGCAGTTTACGAATTCCAACGAGTTACGGGACATCCATTTTCTTTAGATGATGACCAACTGCTGAAATAAGGCCATCGATACGAATGATCCATGGTCACGTCGCGGTAGCAAATGCGTTCTTGACAGGTGCATTGCCTGCTTTGAGTGTCCTGTCAAGTCTCTTTGATGTCTCTTTGATCTTCGCTGTGTGCTGAATAACCGTACCCTGCTGTGTTGCAGCGTGGGAGCCGGTGCTGCCGCCTATTCCTGGCTCCTTGGAACCGCGGAGCTTAGCTCAGTGAGCTCTGCCGCGGAGCTCGGAATGAGCTCCCGCCCGGTCTGCGCTGGCCTGTTCAATAATGGTGTCTGATGTGGCTCTCAGACACGCACTCTGCTCTGCCAGTCGTGACCTGCTGTCATATCACTGATACTACTCGTCACAGCCTGCCAAAGCGTGCCTCCCGTATACGGTACCGAGTATTCAACACATGACTGATGACATGCATTTTGAGGAAGATAAATCGTAATCATCATAGACACACGGTGTCTCATGCCATGGCGTTCGAGCGCCTAATGTTCCATAAGCGGATGTTAGAGGTGACAGAGACCACTAACTAGCATCAACACGTGCTCTGCCGTGTGTGACCCCTCATACCGTGGCGGTGTTGAGGCGGTAACAACGTCACGGTAATGGGCGACAATTTTGTAACGATGGTAAATGCGTCGTCGTCAGAGACACTCCCGTAATGTGCTGTTTGCAGAGCGTCGAGGCTTATCACAGACGCATTTGACAAGTGACAAAGTGGTCATGTTGCTCTGAATGCGTCTAAAGCGTCAGATGGTTGGATAGCGATGGATAAATAAATAAATAAACCGGTACGAGTTTCACGTCGATTGAACAGTATGCAAGTGTAAAAAAGTAGATATTCGAAATATATATTTGCATCCGCAACCCTCTTTGCGGTGCCGTATTTCCTGAATGGTAACATTGATAGAAACTAATATAATTGGACGTGATCATGAACGAGATGGCCTTGAGATGACTTTATGCATACCATTACCTTCCATGTATAGTAACAAACGCTATGGAAGCCAGAGACACAAGGTGCTGTCACAACAGAAAAAGATCTTATATCACATACAATTTATTCGGTAACACACATAATGCATTTCAACACAATCATAGTAAAACAAAGGGCAGGGCTACATTTATGCCCATCAGGCATGGTACATGCTCCACGTCAGTCTCTGAGCTCGGTCTCATTTTTCTGAGCTCAGGTATGCCCCTATGTATTTGATCGTAACTAGCATACTAAGAGCACAACTCATCATTAAGCGCACTAATTGCAGTTGAATGACGAGCTGTTAGTATTTCCTAGAAAATGAAAACTATCATAGCACCGCGTCGAAGAGAGGACACTCTGCATGTTGGCTAAAGCAGCTGCTGTCCTCCGTCAGTGAAAGGTCGATCCATCGGCCGAGAGCCCTGAAAATAAAATAAAATAAGTAAATTGCAGTCAGGAATGGAATGTTTTACTGAGGGCATGCTATCAAATGAACGCAACATAAATGTCTAACGTAAATATCGTGAGCGCAACACCACAAAGTAGTGTTTTATTTGGAGATAATGCCTAAGGTTTATAGGAAAACAAACTTCTTAGGTAATTATGAATAGCATTGCGCGAGCTGCTTATAGCTCATAAGCTCTGAATTGACAGTAAACTTCATGCCGAACAAATAACTAAAACTACTCGAGAGATATCGTGATGCAGCAAAATGTTCTAAAAAGCGTAAGACGTGTCTTAGAAGCGTAACATTAAGAACAAGGAAGATAGGGGCCGGAATTAAATAGCCGGCATTAACGTAACGTAAACGGAAGACCTGGCCACTTGCCAGCTAGTAACTTTCCCCCTCCCCCGGCTATAGCCTCATGGCTTGCCGGGAGGACAAAAAAGAAAAGAAAAATATAGAGTTAGCATTCTTCAACCAATGACCTAGAGCATTCAATTAACAAATTTACCTGGCAGCGGTCCGACGCAGTGCCGCAGGTAGCAGGCGGGCCACCTCACACACGGTGCGAGGCACACAGGCCGGATAGGCAGTGAACACGTCCAGCAGCCACTGCGACATCTGGCTGCTGACCGTGCTGGCCGGCTGGGAGCAGTCGCACGAGGTCAGCGCAGAGCGCTCCAGGTAGCTGGAGATGTTCAGCAGGTCCTCGCCTCTGACGCCGTTCCCGCCGAGGCTTCTTCCAAGGCTTCTACCACCACCTCCGCCGCCGCCTCCGCCGCCACCGCCGCCGTCGCCTCCGTTCACCAGGTTGTTGTTGTTATTGTTGTTATTATTGTTGTTGTTATTGTTATTATTGTTATTGTTGTTGTTATTGTTGTTGATGTTGTTGACGACGTTGATGACGGTGTTGAAGCAGATGAGCAGGAAGCTGAGGAAGCCGAACGTTGAGAAGCTGCTGCCAGAGGACGGACAGCTGGAGGAGCCGCCGCGAGCCGCCACCGGGTCCTGGATGACCTCTGACCTGACCTCTGACCCGGCGGCCGCGGTCACCAGCACCAGCAGCCAGAGAGCACCAGCGAGCCGCCACCGCGCCGCCATCCCTCTGGCTCCTCTGCCGGTCTCCGACGCTGAGTGGATGTGTAACGGTCGGTGTCACAGCGCTGGAGACGCGGGCCGCGGGGCGGGACCGGTGCTTACACTCGGCTCACGACACGAGCGCGGCGGCCGGCGATGCTCGCGGTAAGGATGCAGGAAGGGACACCCAACCATGACAGGGGGAAGAAGTAGCGGTATCGTGGTGGTTATCCATCATCCCTGCTGAGATCCGTCATTGCAAGTGTTTTTTTACGCGTGCATCGTGTTTATCAATGTTCATAATTTCTCAAGTTCTCCATTGTATCATGTTTTGGTAACTAAGTATGAAAATGACAAAGATCCATTGTTGGGTGATCTTGCTTCGTACCTATATTTTGCTTCCACCGCTGATTCAAATCATATAACAAACATAAACAATCGTAAACACATTATAATGCCCACAATTAAGAAGTGATATTGCACTTAATTGCCTATAGGTATCCCAACGTACTCTAATCACATCTGTATGATTATTCATTCATTTCAAGCATACCGCCTACATCTGATATTTGTGTAAGTACACTCATCTTTGTCCAGGCAAGCGGCACACCGCGCGGTCAGAACAGCCGGCACTGCAGCGAGTAGCAGTTGTGGCCCGCGACTCGGTCAGAACAGCTGACACTGCAGCGGGTAGCAGTTGTGGCTCTGCCTCCCGACCCGGGCAGCCTCGGTCAGCTCCCCCAGGCCGATCTGACGCTGAAAAGCCTCGGCCAGCAGGAAACTGGACGCCGAACTGTCGGAAATCGGAGCCAATACCCTGTCAGGCATACACAACAATTTGCATTTGAAAGGCTGCTAAATCAATTCCGAGGGAAACTTCAATCTCGGCAGCCCCGATTTAGCTTGTTTATCGCTCAGAGTTATCGTAAGCTCGTTCAGAATGAGTCTACGAGAAAATGGTGTTTTAATTTGCAGCTGGTTGATTCGCTTCACTAGCTCACCGATTACAAAGAAGCCAGAACCCAGTGGCTATCAATCCGGAGTAACAACAAATAACCAAATAAGACAGGGCACCAATAAATATCTAACCTGCATGCGCCGTACTGACCACTCAGTATGGTGTGACTAGCTGATAACATTGATTTGATCATCACATGCCACCGGCTGATTGGCACATTCCACAGTTGGCAGTAGTGCGCGTGCTACCTGAGGAACGTCGTGACGAGGTAGGCCATTCCCGTGTGGTTCTCGGTCATCCGGTGAGTCTCGCAGACCACCCGAGCGATGCAGCCCGGGTGGCGACTGGCCAAGCTCTTGACCAGACCCCACAGGGTGCCCACCGGACCCGCCGTCAGGGCGTCCAGCCAGCCCCAGGACGACCGCTTACCCATCACCATGTTGTCGTTCATGTTCCTGAGGACACAGAAAACGGGAATCAAACACGATCGGGCTTCAACTGAGATATGGCTGTCAGGATGACGGATTTATTATCATTTTCTTGTTACTAGATCGCTGAACGACTTCAATGCGATAATTCAGGGGGCTTTTGCCTGACGAGTGATGGGAAATGATGAGCGAAAGGGAAATAAATCGCAACTATGAGCACTTACATACTGTTGACGTCCACACTGTTGAGATTGTTGTCATTGTTGTTGTCGTTGTTGTTATTGTTATTGTTGTTGTTATTATTGTCATTAATGATTGAAACAATATTAATAATCGTATCCAGTAGCGCCATTATAAATCCAAGAAACGCCAAATTGCTGTTGGCATCTCGGCCCTGTCTTCGTAGCGGCCGACCTGACCGGTCAAAGGCCAGGTCAAAGGTCAGGTCGGAGCGGGAGGGCGGAAAAGAGTGCCCACTGTGTACCGCAGACACCGACACGGCTGTCACCACAAGCCAGCCGAGCCAGAGATGTAGCTTCATCCCGAGCCAGAAGCTGACCAACCAGACCTGAAAGAATGGGAACATGATTTACTCGATCTACCGACGGTCAGTTTGGGTAGGTCTGCAGATGGGGGCGGGGTATGGCAGACCACATGGACTAAGACGGTGGGGGATGGAAGGAGGAGGGAGGGGGTAATGGTCGTAGACGTCGGCCAGAAAACGAACGGCGCGGCGCTCCTGAATTGGCCCGAGAGTTCCGGAGAAGCTGTCACTCGGTCCGCAATGAACCGTCTCTGAACGGCCATTCAGACGAGTGAACTGTACAACTGTAGGTGTGCTGTCTGCAGGCCCCGTGTCGAGTATGGCCGGGTGTCAGAGAGCCCCGGCTGGTGGCAAGTGGCAACAGCGTCCAATAATAATTCACTGCTCCGTTACACAACGGGCAGCGCCTGATTGGTGTCCATTGCACCATTCAACATCTGCTGGCGGTCGCTGGCCATTCTGGATATTCATAGAACGAGCAGTGAGACTAATTGCGCTGGTCATTTAAGATAAGCGAGCTTTATGCATTCAGAGGTTCAGGTAATTGACAAAAAAAAAAATGCTGCACGTAAGCAACGATATATCCGTCATCTAGCAACCAGTCCTTGAGGAGCACCGAAACGCAACATGATATTGGTTGGAGCTTTCTTGACGTCAAATATGGACTTAGCTACTGCAAAGAGTGCTTATAACTAGCGTCGTTGGATACAAGAATCTAACTTGTATGGCGGCCATAGCAACAAAATTATTTCAGGAATACCGAGGAAGCCCTTGTTGCTATTAGTCAGGCGCAATTTCCTCAGCCCAGCAAATATTTCATCTCGAGCTCAGTACGCTAGAATTAAATTAAAGTCAATATTAAATTCTAGCTATATTCGAGGAACCTCTTACATGGTTTCAGACTTTCTTAGCCATGTCACTTGCAGATGAAAAGAAGATAACGCGCTTCACAGTCACTGGCGGACCCATGGTCTTGGACGCTGTTGGGGCATACACCCAAATAAGTTTCTCTAAATTCCAAAAACTTATGGATTTATATTCCTTGCGCACTACTGTGCAGTTTAAAACAGACTTATCTGATAAAAAGTTGTTCAGTCTTCGTTTTATCGTCGAAAAACCGCAATTTTTGTTGATTTAGGGCTCTGTGGGCTGGAGGCATTTGTCTCAAATGCTCCCCCCCCCCCCCCCCCCCCACCTCCGCTGGACCCGCCAATGTTCACAGTGGAGACATGAACACAGGCAAAAATAACAAGAGACGCACTAAACAGGAACATCGCCTCCTACACGTAGTTAATTCCAATAGTTTCCATAGAATCATAGCTCCTAACCGTCCTTCCAATGAAGGTCATCTCAGCGGTCTAAAGAATGGTCCCACTGGAAGCTCTGGCTAATGCCTGAATTATGAAGGCGGTGAGTTGAAAGGTGGGGTTATATTGCCTGATAAGAGTCATCTGTCATCTTTGCCTGGCACTGATGTAGAAACAGGTGACTGGCCTTCCGTGTGCTTTGACTTTGTGCACCACGGAGTGCTGATAACGAACCAAGAAGGGCAGGGGGTCCCTTTCACGAGTGAACCTGCAATTTTGAATTGTGTGAAGTTTTCTAAAATCTTTCACAGTTCAGGAGCAAGTACTACGGCATTGATCTAACTTTCTCAGTCAACGCGAATTCAAAATCAAGTCAGTTTTGGAGAGCATATTTGAGTGCAAATATTTGGAAAAGTAGGTCGATGCCTACATTTGCAGATGCCCTTTGCCCACTATGCCGTGATGCGGTGCATATATTGCTAAATTCAGAAGCGGTATCATTAACGGTCTGGCTAATTGAGCCATAAACATTTTTGACATGATTCTTTACTTATGACGAAGGAGTAGCCGTTTATTATTGATCAGCAATGGTAATGCCTACCGAATAGGTACCAAGCGTAGACAAACATTCCAAGGCTAATGCACTTCAAATTTAGCTTGTGAAACGACGATTGAGGAATTCGATTCGACAAAATGTCGGTGGCAGCCAATGACTAAATATGTGTGCATAGACGGCGGAACGGGGAGGGCACCGGGGCACCGTGCCTCCCTTTGATTTTGGCATTTTAACATAAGCCCTAGGGCGTTGCATGGAAAGAATGGGATCAAAAGTCGGCAGTGCCCCCCCCCCCTCCCTTAATTGAAGGTGTTCCGCCGCTACTGTGTGTGTGACGTGTGTGTTATTTAGGTGATTCTTCGATTCCTAAGCTAGCTGCCACAAGTTTCGTTGTCGTCAAGATGCTGTTGCTATGCGCTTTAAATCCAATATTTCATTTTCATTTAAGCTAAGAAATGTTTTTTTTTTAAATGAAAAACGACATCAGCATTACTCACGGCGTCATTTTAAGAGAAACATGCAAGCTGCTTTAAAAAGAGATGCCTTGCGTCCCAGGCTTTTACGGGCTAGTCTTTGTTAGAGCCACGCCCGGCGTTAGCCCATGGTTTGACATTTATTTTTTAATTATCCTGGTGGCTGAAAGACACCACTATGTCAGGCGGCTCATTTTTCCAAGGATCATCATCCATTATACATGACGAAGTCCCCAATTAAGGCCGGCATGGTGCCTTTCATGTCCTCTCATAAACTTTTATTTCATCCGGCTCAAAATGTCGTCGTGGCAACATGAAGTGAAGCAATAAAACTTTATTTTATTAGTTTGGATTTCATCGCCAGCTGTAATTAACCCTCGCATGTGTAGGGGGGGGGGTCGGATGGACCCCCCCCATGGTTTTTCGCGAATAAATCGCGTAAAAAGCGGCCGATCGCGACGAAACTTTCAGTACCCTCGCATTGATCAATTTTACACCTACCCTGAAAATTTCATGACCCTGACCCAAATGACCTTTGACCTGTGACCTCTTTTCCGAGACCATGTTTGGCCGGAATCGCGATTTCGCGTATGTCGGCTCGCACTAGCCGCGTGTTTGCAAGCTTTTCGTGGTTTCAAACGTTCAAACATGTGATTTGATGTTACTCCCGTGTGTGTCAAGGTCACCTGAAGGTCAGGTCAGGTCATTGACCTTTGGTGACCTCGGGTGACCTCGGGTCACTTTTTCGAGTTTTACATGTTTCTAGGCTAGTTTTTGGAGCTGAATTCGAATTGAGCAACCATTTGAACATTTACGAAGTAGTTTTGGTGACTTCGTAACATGTTACGAAGCTGTCAGAGGCGGTTGACACGTACTACGAATACCCGTCACGACGCCTACTGGTTGACCTGACCTGACCTGACCCGACCTGGTCTAAATGCTTCAAGACATCATCTGTGATCATAACTAACACGATATTCGTGATCAGCACCCCGAAAAAAACCCTTAGCAGCCACACTTTACGACTTTCTAACAGGTCCCGATTTTCCCGACTTTGGGTCATTGACCTGACCTGGAAGGTCAACCAATGACCTAGGACCTTAAAATTGGGTATCATCGGCTTCCTCTCGTCACGTGCAACACGCTCGTTTTTTTCCGCGAAGCTCTAGCTCGACCAGGGGCCAAACGGCAAGGGGGGGTCCAACCGACCCCCCCCCCCTACACATTAGAAGCTGGAAAACGCCGCACACATGCGAGGGTTAAGACAGAGAGAATGCAGATATGGAGCTGGTTTTTCAGGGTTGAGACGCAGCTTGATGTGCAGTGTGCACCCGTCCCTCAGATCATTTTTACTCGTCCCTCAGTGCATCTTTACTCGTTCCACAGGACCACAGTTCATCGATATCTGGTCCGCAGTCCGCTGACATGCGATACCCAGTCCACCATCACTGCCGGTTTGAGGCGGCTGTGTTTGAGTTCCGCCGAGCCCCGCCAGCCCCACCACAGCGTCTGCGTATTGACCTGTGATGCGATACTCCGTGGTAACTAACCGCTAAGAGACGACTCCGCTTAGTTTTTTGGGTCGTTCAGACTCCGGACCTTCCACAGTGATGAGCTGTACAATGAATTTACATAGTTATGTGTATTTAAGCGCCGTGGCTACAGAGCGCCGGCATGGGATCTCAGCAGGCAGCGGCTGCGGCTTCCGGATATGTTTGATTGGATGGGCTGCTTGTTTCGCCATGGATGATGAGTGGTAGGCATGGCTGTATTAAATGGCAACATTCGTATTCGAAACAACGCTTTCATATATTATTTTCTTAGTAAACACACTGGGAGAATTCAGTTACAGCAGTTTAATCAAAACCGATGCCCACTGTTGCTGTGAGGCATTTACGTTAACAAATCGTCATTGTGTTCGATTCAGTTTATCAACCCCGGGTCCTGTCTATAGTTACATAGTTAGCCTTTTGCTAAAAACAGAGGTTGGTTTTTTATGGATTATATGACTGTTTGCCCGTTGCAGCGATGATTGCTCTTGCAGGTATTTATATACACATTTAAATTGCTTATATGTAGTAGGTATATACACAAATTATTTGTGAAGCTCGTCTACCTAATGAAAACCTCGGAGAGCAAAAACTGCTGAATGCATGTTGTCAACTCAGAATTTCAGAGAAATGTTGGACTTTAATTCATGCCAAGTTTCAATTTACATTTTGTATGTAGCTTGTTTATGCCTACCTTGAAGTGTGCATTGTAGTGACAAATCAATACGTTTTGTCAGATTCCACACAAAGCACCCGACAGAAATACATCAGCAGGCTGCACGTCTCGTCCCTGCGATGAAAGAGCCGCAATATTGAACTGATCAAAGCACACCGATATAGTCAATATCAAAGGGAAACAGCCTGGGCCCTGCAATGCTCATTGAGAGCGTTCCACCGGAACCCACCCTATCATACTACTGCGAACATCCTACCTCTGTTCAGCGTCGCGACTTTCTCGGTCGTCACGTGACACCTCCCTCAGCTCCTCTCGTGGCCCTGTCTCTGAGAGTGTCGATCACGGACTACCGGCCGGCTGCTCCCGGTGCCTCCCCCTCATTCTCCTCTGGCATGGTTCAGCCGCGCCAGCCCTGTTGACGGGAGGGCGGCGGAAAAACGCCTCAGGCTGTCACCGCCGCAGCTCCGCAACTTTTTCTCGGCTGTTCCGCCGGCGGCGCTGTCACTTCCGTTCTGGTGGAAACGGCGGCTGCGCTGGGACGGCGCGTATTGGTGCCGTGGGGCGCGACGACACTTTTCAATGGTGTTTGTCGCTGGTCTGGGGGCGGGGAGGGAGCGGGTGGTCGGGCGGTGACCGGTCAGCTGGGAGCGGGTGGTCGGGCGGTGACCGGTCAGCTGAGAGCGGAGGGCGATGTGGGCGGTTGGTGGCAGCAGAGCGTGGTGAGCGGAGGGCGGAGGGCGATGGGAGGCGAGCGGTGGGAGGAACCGGAGGGCGATGAACGTGGTGGCGGGCGGTGAGCGCGCGGTGGGAGGGAGCAGAGGGCTGTGGGCGGTGAGAGGGAACAGAGGGCAGAGAGCGGTGGGCGGTGGGCGGGAGCAGAGGGCTGTGGGCGGTGGGCAGTGAGAGGGAACGGTGGGCGATGGGAGGGAGCAGAGGGCAAAGGGCGGTGGGCGGTGAGAGTGAGCGGTGGGCGGTGGGAACTGGGAGTGAGCGGTGGGTGGGCGGTGGGAGGGACCGGAGGGTGGCCGGCTGCCGGTTGCAGCTCGGCCACCGTCCGCTCCGTTCGGCTGACTTATTGACGTGTTTACAGCCCTCCCAGACCGCTCTGGGTGATATCTTCACAGGCATCGGAGCCGCTCAGTGGACCGAGCGATAGTAAACCGGCCGCGCACACAACCCAGTGCGCGGAGGATGGGCTCAATGGGCGGCGGCGCCCGGGCCGTCCGGGGCTCGGCGCCCGCCCGGCACCGTTTCCCAGGCCGAGCTGCGAGCTCGACATCATCGGTCAGCGGGCCGTCATCTGCACCGTCCCGCTGACGAGCCGTCGTCGCTGCCGCCGACCGCTCCGCGCCGCAAAAACCGGCGCGATGACGGCCCGACATCAGGCGCAGATATCCCACCGGCTCGGGCCGTTTGTGGGACGGAACCGTGATCTGTCTGACAAATATACCGGGAGGAAGAATTGCGGCGTATTTCAACTTTGAAACAACTGCAAGAGCTGATGTGAGCGAGATGGTAAGTAAATACAAGGTTCTAATGTTACTCATGTTTTGAGCCGAGGGCTGGTTGAAGACGATTAATTGATGAGATATGTAGGCATTCTGCCGGACATGTAGTATTGCGCAGTGCACGTGAATGAGGTCTTTATTGGGGTAAGACTCCAACTCCCCAAACAATTAAGCTGTCATCTAGAGGGGTGAGCTGCCTGCCAATCTCGGATCATGCAACCGGGTACACTCGCAATAAGATCCAATTAGCCTTTCGTCACCGTCGTTAACCTCCTGACCTCAGGTCACTCCACCTCCTGACCTCAGGTCACCCAAACCCCTGACCCCAGGTCATAAAACCACCTGACCTCAGGTCGCCCCACCATCTGACCTCAGGTCATCCCACCAAATGACCTCAGATCACTCCTGTCCGTCTTACCCTATATGTATAAGATTATACACGAGTATATGCACGACTTACCTGACTCGCCGAATGCCGGGCTGTCTCTGCAGGTTTCCTGCGCCATATTGAGTGGCACAGTGGCCCTGTGATTCGGCGTGACGCCGGCACCGTCACTGCGCGTAATGCCGTGACGCCGGCAGGGGTCGGGTCGTGACGCGGATCAGTGTGTGACGCGACACAGGAGGGATGCCGGAGTCGGAGGTCGGGAGCACACCAGGAATATAGCGAGAGGCAGGTGAGGATAAGATGTTGTGGAAATATGTTTTATAGATCACGATCTTTTATTGATTAAAAGTTACAAAAGCTTCCGAACAGTAAGCCCACTTCTGGCATCAGCCTCAGCTGAAATAAATGGCGTTCATTTTTGTTCTCCGGAACCAGACGAGCTATTTCGGATACGCCACACTAAGATGAAATTGATTACATTGAACTATCAAAGTCAGACCTACCTTTCATCGTAAATTTAATGAAACTCAGTTAATGGTACCCGCCGACTGTGCAAGGACATTGACCAGCGTCACGATTTATCTCGAGTTTTCCTGGAAATCGGCCTCGAAGGAGGCTGTTGAAATTATCGCTAAATTATCTTGAGATTTTTTATTGACTAGCAACTTGCGTCGGGACAATAGTCAAACAATGCAAAGTACTTATAAAAACATTTCCGGTGATAATGTCATTTTTACCACATATTATTCAAAATCATATTATTTCAAAGATATATATAATGAAAGGCGCCGAATCCTGTGAACTCACATGCCATTGTCCAATCCATGAACTCCAAACGCGGACTTTGATCTAGCACCGACACAGAGGACGATTGAAGAGCTCCTTTTGCACAGCTGCCTGAGATCTGAGCCTTCAGGCCGTCATAACCCACCAGCCACGCTAGGCTGAGCTCTCTTCCCTTTGAACTGTGTCGCATGTTGAGTCGAGCTCAGACTCTGAGCTGATTAATTCATGCATTTTCCGCTTCAAACGCTGAAGTAGCTTCACAGCAAACGTATTTTTGTTCTTACCGAGAATTTGTTTTTGATGTTACATTGGTTATCTGAATGCGTTCATGAAATTTGACAATGCATTCGAGTCTGTCGCTGCTAAGTTAGATTGAGTGTCATCAACATCATTAGAATGTTAGAACTGCCATTGTTGGAAATGCTGTTGCAAAGTGAGTTGGTGCATCTGAATAATGTTTGATGATATTTTGCGCTTTCCTTACGTAACAAATACTTTAATTGCAAAGTAAACCCTATTCCAATTTCTTCTAGGATGGAAGTTTATTATGATATTTCAGCAACATCGTTCACATGATGTACTGCCGTTATTTTTCAGAGCCAGTAACAAGCACCGGGAGCCCGCTGTCAGCATAGCACACCGGCCTTCGTCTAGCATCTGATTGCCTTTACTTGGAGTTGGATCGGACACATCTCTTCAAGCTCCTTCAGGTTGAACCTGCACGGCTTCTTGTTCTGCAGCGCAATTATCAGCGCAGCTCTTCAGGCGCTGCTCTGGACACCTTCCAGCATAATAAAGATAAATTTGACGGAACGGAACGGCCTTTGGTGGTCCGTCGAAGGAACCACGTGATCCCTGGTGGACAGCATCTTCATTGATTGTCCGCCAACAAGATAAAACATGGCAGGACCACCCTCACTTCCAGCTTATGGTGCAGTTTCCTCAGTGTGGGTGGCACCTCGGCTATGGCCACCGCTAAATATGGCGATATTTCTTTTGATTTTTATGGTAGCTGCAACAGTTCCAGTTGCTCCAGTGACTCTAAACAAAGCTCAGCCGTCTGCAGAAAACCAAGAGGCGTCCAAAGTTCCGGCCGAAGCCGGCGACGTGGCCCGTGAAGGTGAAGACCGGAGCCCCAGAAGCATCTCGTCAAGAAGTAGCAGCTACGGCAGCGGCGGCCTGCCCATTTTTGGTTTTCTAAGCTTTCTTTTGCTACTGCTCAACAGTGTTTTGCTCATTAACGAAAACATAAATAATAACAATAACAACAATGATAACAACAACAATGATAATAATGACAACCAGAGACGGCGAAGAATGGCGTACTTGGACCGTGGAATGAACTCTTTCATACGAACCATGCAAATGCAGTTGTAACAAATGTCGAGCAAAACAATAATAAAAAACGGTGTAGGAGAGCATGTTTTGTGCATCACTTTGTAGATATGCTAAGCTTTGTATTTGTATCAGAGTGCAACTTACATCATAACAAACCAGTCAATGAAATAAAAAGATCCCGGTGGTGTCTTTATTCTCTTGATTCGATGTGTGCTGTGTCACGCGTGATCTTTCATTTGCGTGTTTCTGCCCTTGCCCATTGGCCTTATGAAGCTGAAGTTTCTTAGTAGATAAAAAGCCGCTGTAAAATATAATTCCAAATGTAACCTAGTTTGTGTACTTAGGAAAATTATGAAGAGTGACCAGGGTGGCGGGAACTACTTTCAGACTGGGGGGCACACCATAATAGAGATCAACCTAGGGTACCCCCAAATCTACTTAGTTTTCTCACCGGTTTTAGGCCACTTATTTTTCATCCCCTGGCTTTTTCAACAAAAACAGAAAACATTGGCAAAAAGTGCGGAATTTCGTCTCAGAGTTGTGGGGGCATCGCCCCCACGGCCCCAGAATCGGGGGGGGGGGGAGCAAGCTGCCCCCACTGCCCCCCCCCGGTTCCCGCGCCTATGAGAGTGACCTATAGGACGGCCCTTGATGACTACGGATCACCGTCTAAGTCTGCCAGAATAATAATGTTTTGAAGAAAATGGGTATCAGCATTTTATTCAAAACAAGTAATCGATATTGATGGCGCGATTCGTATAGCGCCGCTATAGGCCCTTTCAGTGCCTCTGAAATGAAGGGATCAGGAAGTGATTGGATCAGCTGTCGTTATACCGGTTCGTCGATGCGAGGCAGCTTTCGCGGCGCTCCCGGATGAACTCTAGTCAGGTATGTTGGCACAACGGCTCGTCTGGTAACACAGGTATCAGCTGTCGCAGCCTATAGATAGGTAATTTCAGGCCATAAAACAGAGCTCAATGAACCGGCAGCTCAGCATTTCGCGCAGATATAGAAGTCAATGCTGAGCTTTGTTACAGCGATAAATTATGTGGCATTGAAGGAGTTGGAGTTGTAGAACTAGCAATCCGAGTTAGGCGAGACGACGCAATACTTTAAAAAAAAAGTTTTATATAAGCTTGCACGCTGTAGGTGCCAGGCTACTTTTAAAACGCAGTCTGCCCTCGAATTATCCCCCTCTCTCTCATCTCTCTCTCTCTCTCTCTCTCTCTCTCTCTCTCTCTCTCTCTCTCTCTCTCTCTCTCTCTCTCTCTCTCTCTCTCTCTCTCTCTCTCTCTCTCTCTCTCTCTCTCTCTCTCTCTCTCTCTCTCTCTCTCTCTCTCTCTCTCTCTCTCTCTCTCTCTCTCTCTCTCTCTCTCCCCCTTCACTGGTGGCATCCAGCGGAGAGAAACACATCTTTTTACTGCGGTGCCAGTTACACCACAAAACTGCTGCGGGGTCTAACTGTTCCATCACCACCGTGTCACATATTGCGAGAAGCCCACGGCAGCATTTGCAGCGGCCTCCCATCCATTAGGGCGCGCTTTTCCAAACAACCCACGGGAGCTGGCCACGCTGAGAGTAACGGCGCGCTCAGAGACTCAAAGGCATGGCAGGACAGGTAGCGGTGCGCTATCACCACGCTTTGCTCCAGTTGTTGCATGTTTTTGTCACCGTTTTCAGAGAAGCTACGCTGCTGAGCTACTGGTAAAGCAGGCGTGACGTCACACCTTTACCTCCTCCGTTATCTGTTTAACGATCTGAGCCAGAACGCTCTCGAAGATGGCATGACGCAGCGGTGTAGGAGTGTCACAGTTGTAGCTGTAAGACGCGCCAGCATGACCCGGTTCGGTAATCGCGCTGACGTCCCCGCGTGGAGTGCATCAGCGGTGGTACGAGACTGAACACGTGTGTGTGTCCCTCGCCACCTACAGAGATCACTACGGAAGGTGCTGCCCTGGGGACTTCGTGTGTTGGCTACGTCGTCTGCAATCAACACGCTATCTGAGGAATAGGTCATCTAGTTGGGAACGCTCGATTAGTGACTGCCTCGCCAGGAGTGCCTCACTTTTGAAATCATCCGGTACGACAGCGACACAGTAGCAGAGGCGGAGGCGTCTGCGGCACATGCAGCAGCAATTAAAACGACAGTAAAAGCGGTAGGACCACCGTCGAGAGTGACAGAGGCGGCTCAAAACTTTGCGTCACCTGAGGAATAGCACAGTCGTCGGGCGATGCTGATCCGCCGCGTTGTATGTGCTTCATTGTTGGCCATTCTAATTTTACCTGCGACAAGACCAAATCCTCTGGACCAACTCAAACGGCTGGAGGGCGATCCATATAGCGCCGCAGACCAGGGATTCGATCTGAAGTCAACCGAGGACTCAGGAGGAGCAGGCGTACAGACGAGAGCTGCGCGTTCAGACAGCAGCAGCATCTTCAGCCTCCTGAACTTCCTCCTCGTCTGTTTCAACGCAATCATCGACATAAGCAACAACATTAACAACAATAACAATAACAATAATAACAACGATAACAACGACAATAATAACAACAACAATGACAACAGCATCATGCAGTAGAGGTTCCTGAATTCGCCACAAGATTTCAAACGGTAAAGGAAGACGTCGTGAAGATGAACAGAACGACGTTCATATTTTTGTTCTTAGTTTGGCTGCGGAACACCATTGACTGTAAACCAGTGAAAACCACTGACAACCATGCTTGGGCTACGACTTTACTTGAGGCTTCCATCGAGTTCTTGTCAGGGACATCTGAGGCCAATGATAAAGGTACAGTTGACAACAAAACCTCAACAAGGCCTGCACCAGGTCGGAGGGAGGAGAATATTTGGACAAATGTGGCCGGGCCTGTCACGGCGCCAGTGCGCCACAAACGGAGCATCTTCGGCTTCCTGAACGTGTTGCTCCTGCTGCTGCATAGTGTGATTCTCATCAGCACCAACATCGACATCAACAGGAACAGAAACAGAGACTGAAACCACCTGCAAGCGGAATTGAGTGGAAATCATCTACATGTTTAGAATGCAGCCGAGAACATAAGGAAGCATAATTTATTTTGGCAATGCTGTTACTCAGCTTAGAATAATAACACAGTCAGATAATAGCTGCTTTGTGAAATGTCGTTGCCGTGAAATAGAACGGCGTCCCTCCAGAGAGAAGACGCGCCAATGTGGCGGCGTGCGTCGTTGCTGAAATTGGAACCTAGATTCTGTCAGATTGCTCTGTTCTTATGCCTAAGCTGTGTGACAGCACAGGCTTGTGTCTTTGTCCAGAGCGTGAAGACGTCTTAGAATTGTGGCAGGAATATAATGACATGGTAATAGTTGATGTGCTCTTCTCTTTCGTGTTATCGTATAGACTAGTGATTCTGGTAAACAGAGGTCTGGTGAGCCTAGCGGGGCTATTTTGACACAGCATCGGACAGCATCGTTTGTTTCGATAATATTGGCCGTTTTCACGACGGAATAGCAGGCATCTATTTGATACCAATATAATCCTTTGGTTCCTCAGGAATTTTAGTAGTTCTTTTTAGTAGGTTTACCAGCTTTCGAATGAATGGCGCGTTAGTTTGCTATTTTTCTATTAAATATCACATCGATTTACTTTATCTAAGGATTTATCACTAACATCAACATAAAGCGTAAGCACAATTATAAAATTATGAAATTATTAAATACTAGTACAATAGTTAAAAAAAGATACTGAGTTGCCAGGCTACAAAGAATATATTCATTTATGGCGCACGACAGACATTTAGAAAGCAGCGCCCTGTTTTATTGCACGCTGCTAGCCGCTTCCATTGGGTTTTGCAGGCCGACGTCATTGGTCGTTACACGTATGATGTCACGCGACTTGTGGCCTGTCACGGCTCTTTAATGATCTCCACTAAATGAATGCAACAATGGCCTTTTAAGTTGATCTCTGTGGCCATCTGTCTATGGAGCGACCAATATGAAAGTTGGGTGAATTTACCGGGTTACATGACTATGAGCAAGCAAATGTGTATCAGGAATGGATTTAGGTGGAGAATTGCGCTGGACCATGAGTGCTCGAACGCTCCCAATTCCACGCCGGTTTGGCTTTGGAGCCGAGACAGACGATGCGGGTCAAGGTCACCGCTGGGGTAACGGTGGATTGGCTGCGCCCGAGCACCCGTAACGCGGCACAATTCTCCATCTATGGATTTTCCTATTCGCTCAGCATTGTGATAGGCGTTCGTAATAGCATTTACTCTGCTCATGTACCTATCCCCGGTTATCTAAAAGAAGTTTTTGTGGGGGAATATCACGGCTTTAGGTACTCGGTGGCCCTATTCACGACTTTCAAAGAATGCTCCGATAACTAAACACCGCACAGACCTACTGCATTAGTGAATCTGACAGAAGGTCTGTGGAATTACATCCCCCCTCACCACACCCCTAAAAACTCATCCAGTGTCCAAAACCACTTTTATCGACTCGCCAAAAAACAAAAAACAAAACACACACATACACACACAAAGCATGGGGCATGTCAGCTCTCAGTTCATTTATCATTGTCTTTACCATGGTTCAATTGCATTGCGCGATTTAAAGCACGTGAGTGCCTATATAGTATATATGTAGAAAATAATATCTACAGCAGAACATCCAAAATTACAAAGGCTACAATGCTTAAAAAGTAGGTTCATCAAGGAAGCCCATTTTTACTTGCGTTGTGTTGCCAACCATGCGATTCCAACGCGGGCAATTCGCAACGTCTGTTAAGGCACGTTAACAACTGACAAGCCGCCACCGCTGCCACTTATTCATAGATGGTTAATATCGCAGCTTGGGCGTCAGCAGCGCGGCCCACAACGCGTCGGCGCCAGCGCACGCAGCTGTTGGCACTCGGCAGCCGGTGTTGCAACTTAACGGCCGGCCGGCTCCATGAAGGAGAAGCTCTTGGTGAAGCTTTGTGATCGCCTCATAGCCGCCTTGGATGTCATCTTTCTTGGCAGATCCATCCGTTCAGATGGTACGGTGCAGTCTGGATAAAGGACGAAGTCCAACGCCGCTAACCCCGCGACCGCCACCCCACAACACGGCGTGAGGGCCGTAAGGGCCACCCCGCCATCCGGTAGGTGGCTGAGCAGCCGGGCGCAGCGGCGCCTGGGCGGCGGCCGCGCTGAGATGAAGTCCCAAACCGCCATGTCGCCATCACCGCCATCACCATTGCTGCAGCTGTTCCCAACCGCCTCAATCGCTGCCGTTTTGCCAGCAGTCGCGCCGCGGAATGGCAGAAGCTCCAGAGTAGCCTCCAGCGCCCCTCTCCGCACGTGTGCAGGTGCACTGCGGCCGCCGGGTCCGACGTCCAGGCAGAACATGATATTTCCATGCTGCTCCGACGGTGGGCTGGTCTTGTTTGGGCGTTCCTCCACTGTGACCTCGGGCACGCCTGCCCTGGCCAGGGCGCAGAGGCCGACGTGTCACCATCCGGTTGCAGTCCTCAGTCGGGTCGCAACGTGTACCTCTTCCGCAGCGTGGAGCGCGCTCCCGCTGGGCAGCGATACAGCCAAAAGTAGCATAGCATGCGGGCGGCCAGCGCTGCGCCGGACAGCGGACCCATGCCGGGGGTATGCCGGTCTCGGCTATTAGCGGGGTCGTCGGGGCCGAGGCTGTACATACAGCTGGTGACCGCGTGAGCCGCCAATCGAAGCTCACGGCTTATAAGCTCGACGCGGGCATCACACGCCGTCCCGATGGGAGCTCCACGACGCCGCCGCGAACTCCAGCGCGGCTCGCAGCGCGAAGACCAGTACGGACGGCCGGGGCAAACGGCGTGCGGGAGTCGCAGGCGACGTTCTGCGGACAGAAAGGGTTGGGCATAAGCTGGTCGGCAGGACACTCTTGAGCCGAGCCTTTGATGTAATTACAGATGATCCAGAAGCATGCACAAAAATTCATGACACTATTCTCATTTATGTATTTGCTACATATGATATGATATACCAGCTCATGATCAGTGACGCTTCTGGGCAATATGTTCTAAAGTGAAGTAACTGAAGTTACAGCTTAAAAGCATAAAAAACAGCTTAAAAAAACACACACACACATTCGATAGCTTATGAGAATAACATGCCTTGTGTGCTTAATGCAGGAAAATATTTTTTCACTTTTTTAGAAACAGCAAAAGAGTTGTCAACAAGCCATGTCAACTATCTAAACATTTTTTATGGAAACTGCTCTAGCTAGCTTAAAGTTCCACAACGTTTCCGGAGCACCGTACCTAAACTCAGTTCATGTTACAAGAAAAAACAGTAATAATGCCTCCTAATTTTGAATAAAATATAGGTATGAGTAATTTGATTTGGAAAGCAACAAATTTCCGCACATCATTTTAGCAAAATTACTATTTTCTTCAGCCATCAGGTTACACAAAACTATAGTAAACTTTATGTTCTAGTTTACACAAAACCAAAGCCCCGATTTTAACAAATGTAGATAAAATTTAAACAATTTTAAAAAATGTATCGTGGAGAAAATGAAAAGTGTAGATTTGTAAAGCCGGGATATTTCAATTTCACGGATTAGGCACTTAAAGAAATATCTTCACTTTTCTTTGAGCCATCAGCCTTCACCCAAGTTTTACACGAATGTAGTGAAGCAGACAATGTGGCAACTCAAAATTGTGATGGTTTGAGATAATTATGACGGTAAAAGAAAAAGCAACACAAGGTTCCTTACCCTCGTTTTTTTCACATGGGTTCAGATGAGGCTTCAACTGTTGCCGACCTGAGGAGCTATAGGGACTTGAGCTTTCCAAAACTCAATTTCTAAGGGCACTGCGCAGTGTTTGGCTTTCACACGAATGCGATAGTAAGTTATATGAAGTTGACAAAGCAAGCAAAGCAAAGCATGATGCCCCGCGCGTCCGCCCGCGACCACGCCCCGCGTCCGACTCCCGACCGCCGCGTGACCCGAGGCGCCCGGCGGTCACGTGACCTACCGGCCGGGACTGCAAACGGCCCTCACCACCATTCTTGTATGACGTCATATCCTACTGAGGTGATGATTGGTCGGAATTAGATACCTGAAGGTAATTATCTGCCGTAGTTATTTTTGTTTCATTGTTTTGCGTGTTTTCTTATATGAAATGTAATTAAAAAATTTGTCATATTTTAATCACCATTAAAACATAACTGAATAGGTATAAAAGAGAACTCGATATATACTTTCCTTGTTTTTAAGAATTCCGGAATTAGATACCCGAGGGAGCAAAGAGGGAGCAAGTTGCCACGCTGATTTAATACCTCATAGTCGAAAGGTGGGCTACTAGAACCAAAAATTGCTGTGTTTGTAAATAAATAAGTGATTTGAGGGCAAAAAATGCCCGGATTTAAACTTCTAAAATTATTTTGAACATAAAATATTTCAGTTTGAGGGATGTTAAGGCCTCTAAGGGTAGGTACTTTTTAGGTATCAAATAAGTTCCTCTGCGAAAGTTCCGTCGTGAAAACGGCCATTATATATGTAAACCCGTGTTTACTGAAGGTGAACCGACATAATCAAAAGTGAAGAACATTACATTGTATTTAGCTTTAGGTTACATTTTAACAGAGCCAGGAGCACAACCTCACTCCTTGAGCTCTCGATCCAGACTCCCCGCCCACAGTCAGCCGAACACCTGCCGTGATCAGCTGAATGGGCGAAAACATAGTGCACCATGAGATGCTCCGATCGCGGCATCCGCTATATAAAACATTATACTAATTGGTCAGTAAAGCCGCTAAACATGAACAAGAGTGTTGACCATTCTAATAATATGCTGTACACAATAAAAAACATTTAATTACATTATCTAGGACAGCTTCGAGTTCATACCTGAAGCAACAATTGAATAGCAGACGATCACGCGCAAAACCGTTGAATTAAATTCCTGTCCAGACATCATATGGTCACCGGGCTCCTCTCGCCGGTGAAACAGTTAAACTTTAATCGGCGCAAAGCTTGCCGATTACACTTCTCCCTCCTTTGAATGAAAGGCGTGCACTTACGTCTAGAAACACTCATTGACACATGCGATAACATCAGCAGTTGCAGCACGCGCCACGCGACACCATAACACCGTGGTCGCTAGATGATGCCTGGCAGCATCCGGCTGACCTTGACTGGCAGTCAGCAACAACGAAAAACACAAACACGTCATCGCACAGCATCGCTCACTTATTAACTACCTATGGCTGAACAGGTATGGCTAACCGTCAATGATGGCAATGGGTACCCTGGGTCCCATCCCAAACACAGGCTAACCAGACCATGCTATTTACATCCCATGCCATGATGCTCTGAACAGGCTGCTAGAGGGCTCCTACTCAAACTGAGTTTAATGACATTGACATGTCAACCAGAAACGTCCCCAGGGATTGACCGAATCTAGCTCGACGCGCACACTCTCTTTCCATAAAGAGTTAAACAAATCTGTCGCACTCCGGCGCCAGGAGCCAACCGATTGTCTGCTGAGCTAGTTAAAAGGAAAATCAGGGCGACTGATTTTACATTAATTTGAGCGCACCTCTTACCTCTTGCCTTTTGAAGCATTCATGTTAATCAGGCTACCTACAAGCCTGGGACAAAGCGATCAGGCGGTCGAGTCCGTCGCTCGGACCGTCTGGCTGGCACCGGCGGCGGTACCTCAGACCGCGGGGGTACCGGTGGACACTCGGGTGTCGGCACCGCCATCTGAACTGTGCCGGACGATTGCTCCTCAATCGCTGGCTCCTTACCTTGCACAGCTGTGCCGATGATGGGCAATCGTGCCCAGGCTGTGACACCAGCCGGGTCATCCGCTGACCCACTGTCCACGGAGACCGACTCTATCTCTGCTGGCGGCGTGGTCTGAGCGCGTGTCACCGGTGACGCAGCATCAGCACCAGCCCCATCCTGACTCTCAGTGACCTCTGGCACAGGTGGGGTAACTATCGGCTCAGTTCGCGGCTTCAAACGATTATGGTGAACCAGTAATGTTTTCCTGGAGCCCGTGACCTTGATACGATAGTTCAAGTCCCCTACCTTTGCTACAATCACCGCAGCCTTCCACGGTCTCACAAACTTGTAATATTGTCCCTTAGGAACCACAGCTTTGTGCAAAAATACCATATCTCCCTCTTTGTATTTAAACTCATTCATTCGTTTTTCGTAGAACCGTTTGTTTTTCCCATGTGAAGCGTCAGATACCTGTAGCGCATGCTTGTGTGCCATTCTCAAAGACTCGCGTAGCTTATCTACATATTCTGAGACGGTCTGAGATTTGCTCGCGACTGGAACCTGGAGCTCAGCCTCCACAGGCAGGCGCGGCTCCTTACCGAACATGAGAAAATACGGACTGTAGCCCAGCGCACTGTGCTCGAGCGATCTGTACCCCAGCATCAACAACGGGAGGTGCTCGTCCCACTGATCATGATTTGCGTCGAGATACTTCGAAAGCATGTCGAGCAGAGTCCTCATCATCCTCTCGACCTTACCGTCACCCTCTGGATGATAGGCACTTATCTTTGTTTTCTCGATGCCGAAAAGACGACACATCTCGGCAATCACCTGACCCGTGAAATTGGCGGCACAATCCGAATGGAGCTTCCTCGGGCACCCGTACCTGGAAAAGAATTCGCTTACCAAAGTGGACGCTACTGTGGTGGCCGTCATATCCTTCAGCGGGAACACCTCACACCAGCGAGTGAAGTGATCGATCACCACCAACAAATGCTTATGCCCACTCGGCGTCACTGGTAGGTTAGTCAGAAAATCGATCGCTACCGTCTCGAACGGCTCGGAAGCATGCAGTTCACCCAGCGCGGCTCTCGGTCTCGGCACCGGCTGACTTCTGGATGAACACCGCTCACAGCGCTTGCAGAACTCCTTGACGTCTGACAACATTCCTACCCAGAAGAAGCGTCGGGTCACTGCTGCGTGTAACCTGTCCGGTCCGGGGTGACCGGCGGTCGGGCCGCTGTGCAGTGACGTCAGCACACCGGTCACGAGAGATCGCGGAATCACCAGCTGCAGCTGAAACTCATCTCTCGCCCTCCTGCGGTACTTTCGGTACAGGACACCGTCAAGAAGGGTCAGTCTGGACCACTGCCTCAGCAGGGGACGCAAGGACCTGTCGACACTGCGGCGATGTGGACGCTGTCCCGAGGAAAGATGCTTCACGATCTCTGAAATTGTTGCGTCCTTACCTTGCTCGTCTTTCATGAAACTGGTGGACCACAGACTCGCATTGATCTGATGGCACTGCGCTTCCTCAGTCTGCACGCCTGCGTCAGCTGTGCTCTCGGGACGCCTGCTCAGACCATCAGCTGCTGTATTAGTGGCCCCCGGGCGATAAGAAATGTCAAATTGATAATTTCCCAAAACCTCAAACCACCTGGCTAGCATGCCGGTGGGGTTCTTAAAATTCAATAGCCATTGCAGGCTACTGTGATCAGTACGTAATTGAAATCTCGCTCCCTGAAGATAGTGGTTAAAATGTTGCACAAAATGAACACACGCTAATAACTCACGCTTCGTGGTAGAGTAATTTCTCTGTGACTTTGACAGCGTCTGGCTGCCGTACGCGACTGGACGCTCGACACCATTCTGCACCTGTAGCAAAACGGCTCCCATACACTCTCCACTGGCGTCCGTCTCCAAAATGAATGGACCTGCCTCTGAATCAAAACGCGGAAACGCAAGCACTGGTGACTCGCATAAGGCCTTTTTCAATGAATCAAAAGCAATTTGAGCGCTGTCCGACCATTCAAACTTTTGATCCTTAATCGTGAGGCGGAACAGCGGCGCTGCAATATCCGCAAAGTTCTTAATGTACCTTCTAAAGTACGAAGCTAGCCCTAGAAAACTGGACATCTCCTTGGCTGATCTGGGCACAGGCCAGTCACGCACCTTCTCCACCTTGACAGGATCGGCCTTGATACCCTCCCCTGACACTTCATGTCCCAGATAGGTGACCTTTTTCCGGAAAAACTGACACTTTTTCAAGTTCAAAGTCAACCCTGCACCCATGAGACGACTCAAAACACAATCCAGTGACTCCAGAACACTCTGAAAGGTGGACCCATGCACAATGATGTCATCGAAGTAACTCACACATTTTTCCGGTGCAATATCCCCTAACACTATGTTCAGCAGACGAGCACAGCTCGCTGGCGCTCCTGCGAGACCAAAACAAACCCGTGTGTACTGCAGACACGAGAAAGGTGTCACGATCGTTGCCTTTTCTCTATCCTCCGGTGCAATTGACATCTGATGGTAAGCCGAGTTCATATCAAGAGTACAAAATAGCGACGATCCCGACAGCGCGTCTAGCGTATCATCTATTCTGGCTATCGGATAAGCGGGGACTCGAGACACTGAGTTCAATCGACGTAAATCGGCCACTATTCTCGCCGACCCGTCCTTCTTACGAACCACGCAAATTGGCGACGCCCACGTGCCCTCTGACTCCTCTAGGATCCCCTGTCTGACTAACTCGTCTAGCTGAGCCTTCACCTCCTCTTTGAGGTGCGGCGGAATTCTACGTGGGGCCTGTCTGATCGGAGGACTGTCACCCGTATCGATACGGTGCTCCACCAGAGTGGTGTGGCCCACGTGACCATCGAACATTGACTCGTACTTTTTAAGGACGCGAAAAAGGGCAGCTCTCTGTGATGACGTTATATCTACTCCCTCTAAGTTCACTAATTCTTCCAAGTTCACAGACTCTTTAAGCTCAGACTCTTT
The DNA here is from genome assembly GCF_019059575.1 of Amphibalanus amphitrite. Taxonomy (NCBI): domain Eukaryota; kingdom Metazoa; phylum Arthropoda; class Thecostraca; order Balanomorpha; family Balanidae; genus Amphibalanus; species Amphibalanus amphitrite. The sequence goes on along the minus strand of NW_024882977.1, from coordinate 77,643 downwards.
TACTTTAGGCTCCTCTGAAAATCCTACCTCCAACTGAGCCAGCTCAGCGTGCTTGGGTACAGTAACAAAACGATCAGAGTTGTTTCGCAATACTAATGGAACGCTCGTGCCAGACACTTCCACTATGCTCCTCACAACCTCTAATCCCGGTTTATCCCATGAAGGTTCAATCAGAGCAGAGCCCCTGTAGTCGCAATTATGAGAAAACCCACGAACCACCGTCTCACTACCGGGTGGAACGGTAATATCTTTGCCCAGAACCACGGTTCCTACAGTCACTGCCTCCGCTGAAACAGATCGAACTGCCTCCGACGGCACAAAGCTCAGGCATTTCCGCTGCAGATCTATTACACAGGGTTGCACGTGCTGAAGGAAATCAATGCCAAACAGGCAGGGCACATCAATCACATCTGACACATAAAAGGGAACAGTCTTTTGTACGCGACCAATCTGAACGGAAAGGACAGTTCTCCCTAGGAGAGGCAACTGTTCCTGCGCGGCCGTCCGCGCCCGTGTCGCTGTCATGCTCAAAGTGGCGTTCGGTAAAGCATCAAACACTGCCTTATTGATAATGCTAATCGTCGAACCCGTATCCAACAAACAGTTACACTCAACCCCACAGACCCTAGCTGGGAAAGTCATATCTGGGTTGAGCTGTACGCTGTCACCAGCATCACTTACTGTTCGGGTGGTGCCGCGGGACCCGGCCTCGGGCTTTGACCTGGGCCCCGGTCGGCGTTTCCCGACGGAGCTTGGCACACGGCCGCCAGGTGTCCCTTCTTACCGCACGAGTGGCAGGTGCTATCACGAAAACGGCATCGGGACCGCACGTGATCAGCGCCACCACAGGCCCAGCAGGCGCGCGCCGGCGCCTCGTTTGACCGGGACGGCTGCGACCCGCGGCGCCGTCCGGTCCGCTCGGGGCGTCCGGGGCCGTCCAGACGCCGCTCGAGCTGCTCGATGCGATCGAGTATCAGGCGCAACATCGGCGCCTGCACCTCTACCTGCCGCACTGACGCGCTTCGCAGCACCTCAGCGCTGCGGATATTGCTCACCTTTTGCACGGCGGCCGGGAAATCAGTAATTCCCGCCATCACAATCTCTGAGCGATATTTCTCGGGGACGGATGACAGAAAGTAGTTAAAAAGCAGACCATCAGTCGGCTGATCTGGGAAGGAGCGCCTTACCAGAGACTTAAACCGCACAAGGAACTCGTCCAGAGACTCGGCGGGGTCATACTTTAACTCGGTCAGACGAATGTGCGCGTCGATTGTGGTCCCCACTGTGAACGTTTCCCGCAACCCATTGAAAACGCTGTCCAGGGATCCCTTCTGACTCGAGCTCAGAGCATCATAAGCATCCCGTGCAATGCCTTCTAGGGTCAGTGGCAGAAAAGCCAGCTGCTGGTTCTCATCCCAGCCCTGAAGCCGACCAAACGTTTGAAAATCCTCACGGAAACGGGACAACGAGCCCTTCCCACCGAAACGGGGTGCCGGTACAATAAAAGAACTCATTTTAAATTCCTGCTTAGGTACCACATTAACTGGTTAGCCAAACCTGACCTAGCTTTACAATGAACTCTAATATCATTTCCATTGCGTATTCACTTTGATTTTTCGCACATTGCTCTGACACCACTACTGAATTGTTCATTGTCAGACACTCAAAACACAGTTCACCGACCCCGAAATCCCAGTTCCCCAGGCACAGTACCGTGAGTGCAGTGACGGCCAGTCCTCTCCATCCGGCGCCTTGCCTGCTGCTCCTCGAATCAGCTGACGCGGTCCAGTGCAGTGCGGCGCTGACGGCCGCAGAGCTGGGCAGAGCTCCGAGCCGAGTCGCGGTGGGCGATACGGCCGGCTGGTGCCGATCACCAGCAGCGAGGAGGTCGGACGCCAATCGCTATGGCGGTGCCGACTCGTCACTCGCTCACCACTCGCGCACCAAATCACTGAACACTGCACACTGAGCTCGCAGGCCGCAGCAGCGCGACGGCTGGGCCGAGATCACCACAGGCCACTGCGCACTGATCGCTGTCTCTCAGCCTCCTCATGGACGTCACCTCCATCACAGCTGAGACTGCAGGTAGCCGGTACCCGAAGATTGTAGAAGCAAGGAAACAGCGCGGTCCCGGACTAGGCTCCTCTTGCTTCGATAGCCCTGGGCTGGTCGATCTCCATGACGGCTCGTAACTGGTCCATCTTCCGATAAACTTGATGAGTAAATGTGTTGCAGCAACGGCGCTCAGTCGACACTTGCACAGCCAAGTGGACCGAGGATCAGTCGACCGTAGCACAGCTCAAGAAGCGGAGCTCAGTGCTAGCGGGAACAGACGGCACTGCTAGACAGTCGCCGTGCAGCGGCCAACATGCCGCAGTCTTCAGTCGGGACAAAAGGCGAAGTCGACCGACCTTACCGGCTAACTGACAACTCGTCAGAGTGTTGCAGAGCCGGAAAAGCAACAGCAGACATCTTGAACTGGCGATAGCTGCTCCGAAGATTTCAAACAGTCAGTTGAAAACTTGATTTCTTGAGGCCGCGAAAACCGAGGACGTCGGTTCGGGCTCCAAACTTCATTTCGACTAAGTCGATCCCACCGCTGCCACCAAATGTAAACCCGTGTTTACTGAAGGTGAACCGACATAATCAAAAGTGAAGAACATTACATTGTATTTAGCTTTAGGTTACATTTTAACAGAGCCAGGAGCACAACCTCACTCCTTGAGCTCTCGATCCAGACTCCCCGCCCACAGTCAGCCGAACACCTGCCGTGATCAGCTGAATGGGCGAAAACATAGTGCACCATGAGATGCTCCGATCGCGGCATCCGCTATATAAAACATTATACTAATTGGTCAGTAAAGCCGCTAAACATGAACAAGAGTGTTGACCATTCTAATAATATGCTGTACACAATAAAAAACATTTAATTACATTATCTAGGACAGCTTCGAGTTCATACCTGAAGCAACAATTGAATAGCAGACGATCACGCGCAAAACCGTTGAATTAAATTCCTGTCCAGACATCATATGGTCACCGGGCTCCTCTCGCCGGTGAAACAGTTAAACTTTAATCGGCGCAAAGCTTGCCGATTACATATATAAAAAAATGTTTTGTTGCTGCTGCTTTTTTTATCCGTGACCCCCTGGGGAGGGGCAAAATATGCTCCTTCAATATTTCACTAATAAATATCTGCTGAGCGCGTAAAAGAAGCTATGCCAAACTATCAGTTTAATCCTCGCCGGCCGAGGGGCAATGACGCCCCCATAGGATTTTTCACAATAGCTCCGAACACACTGGAGATAGAGAGCTGAAGCTTGGCATACCTGACCTTTGATTCAGGTCGGATCTTTTAACACCAACCGCATTTTCGGGTCAGGTCAGGTCACTGACCTATGACGTCATAAGTGAACCTCTGCACGGTCTTCAGATGTCGCATTTTTGCGGCGCCCTCACTGCCAGAGGAGCTTTCACAGGGAAATGAAACTTGCAGGATCTAATATCCATTACGAGTCTCACAACTTGTAATCCTCGATTTTTTTCCTAAAGGCCATATGAGGTCAGGTCATTTCGTGACCTCTCTATTATACGTCAATGGGGAAAAATGAAAACTGCTATTCTGGCGCCAGGAACGATCTCCAACTATCTCAAGCACACATACAGAATCGTGATTTGATCACGGCACTCCTTGCAAGGTTACATGCGTCACTTTTGAAATTTGTTAACCTTGCGTGACGTCATTTATGACGTCATTAGGGTCATATTAGTGTTTCGTAAATAACTCCCGATCAAATTAAGCTAGCGAGTCAGGAAAGCCACCAATGGACTCAGGAAGACCTGCCGAATCGAATGATATGCTGTATGACCTACTTCGACCAATTTTGTGACCTGAGGGAGCTGACCTGACCGTGACCTGAGGTCAACACCCTTAGTTGGCCTCACCCAAACAAAATGTATATATCATTCGACGCGCCTGAGCGATGCAAACATGATGCTGTCAAAATCGCGGCTCTGCGGCCGTTTTTTGCAAAGTTATTCACCAAAAACGGAACCGTACCTGGCAGCACTTGACCTGACCTCAAAGGTCACCGGTTGACCTAGGACCTTAAAATCGGGTATCAATCTCACTCTCAGCGTCTCGTAACGGCTCACACGCTCGTTTTTTCCCCGACACGCGAGCTCTACCAGGGGCGAAACGGCGAGGGGATGGGGGCTCGGCCGGCGCGTATGTAGAAAACCAATAGGTCCGGCAAGGGTTAATCATACATTGCTTTTATGTATCCTCTGAAAATTTGAGAGACATCCGCTCGATATTTTTGAAAAAAAAGATGGTTTAGTGTCGGCATGCCACGCCATTTTTGTTTATAAAAAAAATCGAAACTTCAAACGCATAAAACATCTTCAGTTTTTTCAAACCTCGCCGGACTTGTTGGTTTTCTAAATTCCGGCCGAGGTGGTACGTTCTACCGTGTTTCTACCCATACAGCAGCCATGTCGTAATATTGTACAAAAGAATCAAAAGCTCTAGATATCTTACAACAGTAGCATTTCATGAATACGCAAGAAATACATATACCTACATATTACAAGCTTCTGGAGAAACAGGTTCTCTGCCGTCGCCGTCACTGAACAAATCAAGACCGCAATCATAGCGTATGTACACTGTACAGTGTACACCGTCGGTTCGGTTCAAACGACAAATGCAGGAGGTAAAGAGGCTGGTTTATTTGTAGTTAAAACACGATAACGACCCACAATGACCTAAATTGGCTCCGGATGGCAATGCTCGTGTTACGTAACATTGGAAAGTTTATAACAAGACACAATGCGGTGCAGATGATATGAATTGTTCACATTTTTGCTCGGCCTGTACTCCGGGTCAATAGCTGACATTCCAGCTAACCCAGCTTCAGCACTAAAGTTATTAGCCACACACATATGTTCCGCCCTATAGAGCAGCTTCCTGCCAGCGGCGTTAGGTAAGGTCACCCACATTGTTTCTCTGTTCGTTTTTATTCCGGGCGGCACACACAAATACACTCGGCGCGAGCCGTAAAGGTCGGACTCGGAGTGTCGGCCTCACGCGGCGCAGCGCGGGGAGTCATCCGGTGGGGGTGATTCTGCCGGACGTAAGTCCGTGCGTGCAGGCTGGTGACTTTAACCCTCGCCGGCACAGGGGGGGATGCAACCCCCCCTAAGGTCTTTCGCGAATAACTCGCATAAAAAGCTGCCGATCGCGACAAAACTCTCAATACCCTCGCATTGATTAATTCTACACATACCTTGAAAATTTCATGACCCTGACCCAAATGACCTTTATCCTGTGGCCTACTTTCCGAGACCATGTTTGGCCGGAATCGCGATTCGGCGTTTGTCGGCTCGCATTAGCCCCGCGTTTGCAAGCTTTTCGTGGTTTCAAACGTTCAAACATGTGGTTTGATGTTGCTCCCATGCATTAGCCCTCGCCCATGCATTAGCCCTCGCCTCTATTCTTTCTTGATGTCCACTGAAAACTTCAAGTTTCTGTGGTTTTTGGTTTCGGAGATATGACCTTGTTTTTCAGGTCAGGTCACGACCCAAATGATCTATTCTCAACATCTTGCGTTGGCTATGGGCCTTGTGAGCTTTTGACACCATGATTTCGGCCTTTTTTGCCAGTCTTACCTCCCACCTACCATGGAACATGTTGTTCGACGATGTTACAGAGGTCAAGGTCAGGGTCAAGGTCAACCTAGGTCACCTAAAATAATTGCGTTTTAGGCAAGCTGAATTTACTTTTCGTGAAGTTTTTTGACTGCATTTTTGGTAAAAGCTTCTCAGATCATGATTTCATGTAATATGGACACATAAACACTCGGTGCACACATCAGTATACAGTACACACAGGCACATACCAACACATATGATTGACCTTGACCTAACTTGACCTGAAATGACCTCAGCAGCAAAAATCTGGTCGGGTAGTGTGACAAAGAGGTTCTTGCTGGCTTGGCACCAGAAAACGGGGGGGGGGGGTCGTACCAAGCCCCCTTGTGCCATCGAAGGACGCAAAATGGCCTGTGCCGGCGAGGGTTAACATGCATCATCGTTTTTGAGAACACGGATCTCGGCATAATACTGGAAGGTACAAAAACTTTTCAAACTTTGAACTGGAACATAAGCCGGACAACGCCGTTGTCAGTTTGAAGTCAGGCTGTTTCCGACAAATGGCTTCAAATAATACGAACTGCATTCTCCAGTTGTACCGCAGTGCACTGTTGCCGGGAAGCATCTAGCCTGGAGATTTCCCTGGCCGCTCCCGCAGCAGACAGTTTTTCAGCTCCATCTTTTGATTCGCTGACATCAGCTCGTCGGAGCTGAAATCCTCCCACAGATCCAAGGTGAGGAGCCTGAAACGATCAGAACATCAGTGACCACACAATCAACAGTAATCTAAAATAGATTGCAACAGGTTTTCCGAACCAAGTCAACCCCATCGCTCCGGATCCTTTTCCACGATCTTAAATCATCAACAGCATCATTCGTTACACCCTACGCCAACCACAAAGCCCTGACAACGTTCAGCGACAAGAACCGGCGACCGACGATTGGCAGCGCCGAACGCCATGACACCACGCCGGCTGATTGCCGTCCGCGGAGCACGGGCGAGCGGGGAGCGCCGTGATTGCCGCGCCACCTCCACGCCGGCTCAGCGCCCAACGGAGCCCAGAATCGACCGCTCCTCTCCGGACAGACCTGACCGAGACCCAACTGCCCACCGGGGTGCCCTTGCCTCGCGCGCGTCGGCGGCAGGTCCGCCGCGCGACTGGCTGCCGCGACGTTCGTTAGCTAATGGCCGTGTGCCTGTGTCCACCGTATCCGTGACGAATCTACACGTGAGAGCCGCCGGCCGCGTCTTACGTGACACGTGGACGACACGTGACTCGGACATTGCCACGATGTTTTCTGCTTCCTGAGCACGTGCTTATTGTGGTGCAAGTACATCACTACCATCGGCATCGGCTATGGCTGTCGTTATTATCACGCCATAGTCGCTTCCCAGCAACACCAATCTTTGTCAGAGAAGTGATGCGCCATTTCCTTCAGAGAGGTACACAGGATACACAGTACTGCTTTGATAAGGATAATAGCTGCTATACATTTGTGGTGAGTATAGATGCGGAGCTTTACTGCTTTCTCGGTACCTACCTATCGTGCTGTTTTCACCATCTATTACAACAATAAAAATGTGGACGACATTCACTCAAGGCACGGTTCCACCGAGGCGCATCAATTTTGATCCAGCAAAGGACGAATGGCATGTGGAGAGGAATGTGCCCGCATTTCAAAATTAAAAACCCCAATAACTTAGCAGGAAGACAAAATACAGCATTCAAAGCGCGCCCAGTTACCTGGTGGTCTGAGCATCAACAAAAGGCAGCGACAAGGATGGCGAAATTATCAGGCAGCTTCACATTATCCGAAACGGCTAATATGTAGATTCGAGCTTCTAGACGTCTGATCTTTTGTCATCAGCCAGTGATGAAGCCACCATAACCACACCCTGACAGCTGACCTGACCTGACATCTGTCAGTCAGACAAGTCCCCGGGCGGCTGTCACTCCCACTAAACAGCAGCTGACGCGGCCCTGAGAGCTGTGAATCCCAAGCGTCACCCGGTTCTGACACACGCCAAGCAGCTGTCCATCGAATCTACACCTCTTAGTTCGCTGATACATCCCATCACTAGCCCCACCGCTGTATGCGTACGATGGCTGTTCTGTCGAGGGAGCACTCACATGACATGTTTCATGAGGATGGCGTGCTGGACCGGCAGAGAGGCTGAGACCTCTGAGGTCAGCCGGAGCAGCAGAGCCAGCTGGTCTGAGGTCAGCCGGAGCAGCAGAGCCAGCTGGTCGGAGGTCAGCCGGAGCGGCAGAGCCAGCTGGTCTGAGGTCAGCCGGAGCAGCAGAGCCAGCTGGTCGGGGACCTCTGGGACGTCAGAGCTCCGAGCAGCTCTCCAGGCATTCAGTAAGGTGTCCCTCTGACGAACAAAAGACAATCAGAAGACGCACACAATAAATAGGCAGAGTGTAGGTAGATATAATGGTACCTAACCGACGATTTACATTCATGAAAATCAAAATTTGATTTCCCAAAGGGATGTAACTGGATTTACAGTTGAAATTTCGCTAGGCACGTTAGGTGCGTGTTTTTTCTTAATTTCCTAGCTTTATTGCTTTCACCCGGAACAGTAAAAAAAAAAAACACTGCCGTTCAATAAATGCCAACTCTTTTACGGCCTCTTTCGGGCGAGGTCAGCTTACTTTGTATCTGCCTGAGGCGCTGTTGGGCGCGGCTGCACTGTTATTGGCTCCGCTGGGCGTGTGGACGCCCACCACCTCCAGCACGAGGCCGTCCTCCTGCAGTGAGTCCTGGATGGCCCCCAGGTCGCCAGGGTGCTCCACCAGCAGACGCCGCCTGCGGCCCAGCGCGCCGCCCAGGTCGATCATGTTCAAGTTGTTGCCGTTGTTGTTGTTGTCCGCCACATTGACGTTATTGTCGTTGTTGTTGCGGTCGTTATTGTTGTTATTGTTGTTATTGTTGTTGTTGAGGATGTTATTGGCGACGTTGACGGCCGCGATAGCAAAGTTGATGAGGGTGAAGATGGAGAAACCTCCGGTTTTGCAGGGCGAGTCCTCCTTTTCGGGTGCTTCGTAAAATACAATATTTGAGCTGCCATGAAAAATTTCATTTTGTTACAAAATGTCCTACATTCAGAAAACAGCCATTAAACGAATGTAAACGACAAAGTAACAAATCCATATAACAATTAACAATGTAACTATTATTTCATCCATTAATTTAATATTTCAATTGAAATGGTGAATATTTTACGGTAAAACCAAGGGTCTGGATTGCATTTGGATGTATTTGGCAATGCAGATTTTAGTCGACTTGGGTTAGTTATAGCAATATTGTGCTCAGTGCCGATCATCTTCTTTTGATATTTGACTCTTTCGCGTAATGCTCGCCTCGAAGGCATATTTTCTCCAATTGCTTTGGCGGCTTAGGTACTTTCCTCAATAGATTGGGCAGGGATGGAAGTATCCTTCTTGTCACAAGATGCTAGTATCCTTGGTGATCAAGATCTCCCAGGTAACCCTAGCAAAACATCTGAGCTCTGACATACCAGCGATAAATCACCAATGGTTTTTGCTGGTACACTAATTGAAGAGTCACGTTACAGACCCACTGTTGAAATGTTCAATTTTATCTCTAATCATTTCGGCGCGCGTCTAGCGTGTGCGCTTTTTCCCTCCCACATCAGAAGCCTGGACGAGCATCGTAGTAACCACTACCGAGTGATTTTCTACGAAGCTGTTTCGCCCATCAGCCGATTTGTGTGTATCCTCTTTGGCCACTGACGTCAAAGTTGGACCTTTTCATATGCAGAGTGTTTCCCGGCCGACGCTTCTGGGCTGTCAATCTACATCGCGGCCTCATCCGCTGGCATCGCGCTACTGAACCGCTATATCGTGACGGTGCCGGGGTGTTCCACAATTTTACGGTGACTCCTTTCAGCCGCTGGCTGAGATGCGCTAGTTCCACAGTTCATTACCGCCTTATCGACCTCGGCGGCTTAGTGGGAACATCAATCAGATGTCACACCCCCGGCCTTTCTCGCCGGCAGTCCTCTGCCGATGAACCCAGAGGACCGAGGCACTGTTCCGAGGACGTCCATACACTGGTCGTATATGAGAGGTTCGTCATTTGAAGCACACGCATCCGGTGTAGGTATTATGGAGGAACGGTTGAACAATGAACAAGTAAAACGTTGAGGTAGATAGGTCAGTGCAAGCTGTTACCTCAACCTGGGAAGCAGCTTGTTAGAATTAGAGCAATCGGAAGTCCATCGACTGTAGTCGTTACTGCACAAAACTCATCTTTTATTCTTTCAAATTGGGTTCAAAGTCTACCTCTGCTTCATAAAACAGCCCCATCCCGTGCAGCGGGTAGCGGGGCGTAGAAATTACCATCAGGTAGGTCTCCCATTCAACGTAAAGGTTCTTAAAGTGATACAATTTTGGGATGATATTAATGGTCGGTAGGAAATAGGATGTTTAATTCATAAATAAACGACTTGAATCGAGGGGGCGTGACGTTTTCCATCACCAGCGTTGCTATTTTAAGAGGACGTTATTTTCGTCGCAATGAGAAGGTGGATCGTGAGCATTATTCTACACGAGTACTCCACAGGACAAGAAAGGGTTTATACGCGATGTAGCATTTCGAAATGACGATGCAGGCCGGTAAAGAAGGCCAAACTTTGCAGGTACCGTCCACCAACCCACCTGTGATCTGGACTCTGCATCATGAACGATACCGGGTCGGCGGGGGCTGCAACAGCGCGTGCTTCACTTGGTCCGGCAGCGGCTCCGCCGTCTGTAACCCCAGGAAGACCTCTCCAAAGGCGTCCAGGCCCAGGTGTGACATCACGCGGCCCGTCCCCAGCCGGTGCGCTCTTCAGCGGTGCGTCCCCAGCCAGAGTTTTCGGCCGAGGAACTGAGCTTGCAGTTGGGTGGATGGTCACGAACGCTCTGTTTTGACTTGCCGCGATGTGTTGGTTTTGCGGTAGGAGGTTTCCTGTAAAAATATTGTCACTGTGGTGTTGGCGGGACAAAAACAGCTTTGCGTGCTTTCTGGCTACAGATGCATTAGTTGTGTTTACATCAAACGGTAATTGAGTTGACAGCCTGTTAGGAATGGTGATCTTGTGTGATTAATGACATATCAAGCAATGTTATGCGCTTTTGATGCTTGTGACGACTTTCTAAAAAAAGGAGTTTTCATATGTTGCACCTATGGAACATATGTGAGGCAGTCGTTGGTAGCTATCGCGACCCTCATATGCTCATTCACGTTTGGCTCCGAGTTTTGAATGGCATCCGTGAGGGAAACAGGCCAAGCCTGCTGCCCAAACGTTTTTCTAAATGTCAACATCAGAGGACGACACCTGAAGCGTCAAAATACGCTTAACCCTCGCCCTGGCAGGGGGGGGGGTCGATGCGACCCCCCCCTAAGGTTTTTCGAAGATAGCGTAAAAACGGCGGCGCGCAGCGCCGCCAAATTTGGCACAGCCTATGGGGCAACCTTTTTACATATGACCTGAAAATTTCAGGTCCGGGTGACCTTGGGTCAGGTCACCAGGTCAGAAAAACCGGTACAAGGTCATGGTCAAATTTCAATTTTCTTTTTGCACCTGTCCAACTCACAGTTTTGCACTGATTTCCTTCAAACTTTCAGGATGTGCTAAGTTCACCGAGTTGTATAACAGATAGTTCGGTTTTTTTTAGGTCACTGACCTGAGGTCAGTTAGAGGTCATTACGTCGTAATGTTAAGCCTATGGGAAAATACTAAATTCGGAAAATACTGGAGATATCCGCTTGTTCTATCACTTTTGTGCTTTGAAACCACAGTACTTAACAGCAGGTCACTTGGTGCTTCTTTGTTTGGTGTACTTATCCATGGGTCAGGTCAAATGAGGTCAACTGAGGTCAAATGACGTTTTTGCCAATAACTTGGCACATTATGACGCTAGAGCTTAAAAAATGGTATCATTGTGTTCCTGGTGATCAGCCGAATCGAATGATATGCGATATGATGCAATTTGGTTAATTTTAACTTAATTTATTAATTTAAGTTTACTTAAAATTTAAGAAAAAGTTTAAGTACCTTTCAGCAAGCTAAAAAGTATATCATTCGACGCGCCTTGACGTGCTGAGTTCACTGGTGCTTTTCTTTTTGCTCTATCTTAATTAGATCAAAAGTTAAAAACTTAAAAGCGAAAAACTTTTGACCTGTTTTTAGCGAAATTTTTACATTTATACCCCCCAAAACCCCCCTAAATATTGACCTAGAGCAACCAAATTTGCACAGGGGCGAGAACTCCAGGGGACCCACCTACCTACCAAATTTGGTGTTTCTAGGTGCCATAGGAGCCAATCGCGAGGGGGGGGGGTCGCATCGACCCCCCCCCCCTGCCAGGCCGTGTTATGAAAAATGCCCTGCCAGGGCGAGGGTTAATAATGTTTCCCTAGCAATCATTATTATTTAATGATAAAATAGTGCCACCCTACCGGCTAGGGCTGATGTTACACAATACCAGACTTGATTCTGACCGTAGGGTATAGCGTATCTTGTAAGTCAATACACCTATCTATGCAACATTTTCATCTTGTGTAGGTATGTTGCAATTGTGCATTGCAAATACATGATGCCGTTTAGTTTCCATCGCCCCCGTACGATAGAAGTGTGACCATTATACATTTAAACGAATTGGTACACAGGATACCCAATATCAAAGGTATCTTTCACCTGACAACCCGATTATTGGCTGCTTCTATCGTGCGTGCAGATCTTGTATTGGGTGTAATTGGTTGTCGTAGTTCGTACGCACCATGTCGATAGGTCTGATTGCGGTGCGCCGCATAGGGAATGGCAGGCATATAGCAATTGATCTTACCCCTATTTGGCGCCACCATATCATCCAATAAATAATTGAAGTTTCTGATCTAATGACTGATCATAATTAATTACATTTGGGAGAATCTTACCTGATGAAGGTGGCAGAGGCGTCCAAACGCAGAGCAGGATGACGCTTGATAAACTTAGTCTGCATGGTGCATTTTGTGTCAGTAGCATGCCTTTTTCTTATATTTTCTTGCCAGCAGTTCCTGCACCGGTAATTTGCGTTACAAGCCTTATGCTGGTCAAATGTTGCACGCTGATAATTACGCAATGTATTCTTTAAAGCAATTATGATTATCGAAATGTGTTCTTGGGATGCTCATTGAGTTCCTGATATCAGGAGCAACCTTGTTTCATGCTTTATTCAACTGTCCTTTCTTCATAAGGATATCTAAAGTAAAACTTCTGTGAACAGCACACGACCGGTAAGATCACCGAAAGACATATTTGCTACAACAGGTTACGAGAAAACAATTTTATAAATAAGCTTTGTGTGAAAAACTGAGATTGAGACAACTACTTTACCTCATGAATAACTATCACTGTAAACTTGATAATTATAAAAGTGTTTTCCGAGAAAAAAAAAACATGAATGACACAGTTCAATAGCTAACGCTTTTGCTAATATGGCAACGACGTGTTATGCTAGGTATCGAGCATAGCGACATTGCTAAATCGAAGTTTAACCCGGCAGGCGGTGGGCCTACCAGCCACCTTCCGCGCGGTGGGGGGGGGGGGCACTTTTTCCCCCCCCCCCGTATCTCCGAAACTACTGGACGGATCCGGAAAATTCAAACGGCGTTCGATAGCCCTGTCAAATTTGTTGAGGGAAACCAAATTTCATTGACCTCGGGGTCACCGATGACGTCACAGGTCAGGTCAAAGATAAAATGTTTCACCGTTCACGGGGCTTCTAGGGAAAGCGCTATAACACCGAGTAAAACGCATTTTGTCGAAAATCAGCGATAAGGCGTCGGTTGTCTAGTACATATGTTGCTATTAGAGGTCACTGGTCATACCAGGTCAGGTCACAGGTCAGGTCACCAAAGGTCACCAAGGGTCACCACATGAGCCCAACTTTACTAAGGTTATGCGATGCATGTTTTATGGCCAGTTTTTCATTTCCAACTCAATGGTGTTGGTTATAAGACCATCAGGTACGGTTTAGGTCACTTTCTGGTGGAGGTCAGGTCAAGGTCAGGTCAAAAAAGGTCAAATTTCAAAGTTGATATTTATGCATAAAATGGGTATCGATTCGATGCAGCTCGTCACGGGGAGTCTAATGGTGGTCTTTGTTTTGCGCTACGAGGTCTGGAATTGCTAAAAATTGAGTTTGAAAATTTGACGTCATCAATTTTGAACAGTTTTTTCGCTATAACTTGGCCAAAAAAAGAGGTATCGATCTCAAATTTGGTATGTAGATAGAAGGCGGTAGGGGCTATCACATATATTCCGGTTTTTTTCGAAATTCAAAAAAGTTTTTGGATTTTTTGGCTATTATATTCAAAAAATCTATTTTTTGATTTTTGGGGGTCGAAATCCAAAAAATTCGAAAAACCGAAATAGCAGTTTTGTAGCCCTTTTAATTTTACATCTTTTATGTCTGAAACATTTTTCTGTATCTCTAAAGCTGTAGGCCTGAGAGTTCTTCCCGCGAAACCTTTTTTTGGGTCGAAAATGGCAAAAATGACGTCACTCTGACGTCATTAGCGGCCAACCTATCTGTTGTGTATTTGCGGTGTTCTGCTAGCAATTATAAAATGACCTCAACATGGAGGTGCCGAGCAGTGCAATGTCTCCCGCAAATATTGTGATTGTTTTTGGATAAAATCTGGGTTGGAGGGGGGACTTGGGGAGTGACATGAAAAATGGAATACAGGAAGTGATATATTGTGATTTTGAATATTGAATAGACTGAAGAAAGGAATAATGTCTGGAACATTTGGTGACCGTGACAGGACACGATGGAGGAGTATATACAATTGGCAGAAAGGTGTGGATTGAGTGGATCAGAAGCCTTGGCGTATGCCACTGAACAGAAGGAGAAGGCGGACGAAAGAGCGGAGAGAATCGCAGCCAGAGAAGAGAGAGAAAAAGAGAGACAATTTGAAGTTACGGCCAGAGAAGAGAGAGAAAAAGAGAGACAGCATGAGCTAGAGCTGGAGCGCATCCGAGCGGAGAGAGCGAGTTCAACAGAACAACAGGCGGCGTCGGCCAAGAAGCCCAAGTTACCTGCGTTCGTGGATGGCAAGGACGATTTGGACGCCTACCTGGCGCGGTTCGAGAGGACAGCAGCTCGGTGCGGGTGGGCCAGAGAGGAATGGGCCACTAACTTGAGTGCTCTTCTGACCGGGAGGGCTCTCAACGTGTATTCTCGGCTAAGCGAGCGTGATGCAAATGACTACCAGCAAGTAAAGGAAGCCCTGCTACAGCGCTACGGTTTGACGGCGGAGGGCTACCGCCGTAAGCTCCGAGAGAGCGGACCCGAGCCGGATGAGAGCCCACCTCAATATCTGGAGCGGCTGACGGGCTACCTGCGCCGTTGGGTGAGCTTGGCTGGCGAGGATTTAGAAGACCTAGTTGTGTATGAACAGTTTATGGAAGCATGTCCGAAACAACTGCAGACGCATCTACGCGAGCGCGTTGACTATGACCTGAAAGATTTGGGTGAGCAGGCTTCAAAATTCTTAGAAGCTCACGGCCGCTCGCTTTACAACTGGCCCAGACGCGCCAACGCCAGTGGTGATTCATCCTCCTCGCCCTCTCCACAGGCTTACGGTTCAGCAACTGCGCTACCGACGGCGGTCCAAGATGGTTGCGTCTTTTGTGGGTACCCTCATCCATCGGAAGAGTGTAGGAAGACGCGGGACCTCACGCCGGCTGAGCGACGAGAGCGCTTGATGCGCCGAGCGGGGTGCTTCTGGTGCCTGAAGCCGGCCTCTCACCGAGCAGTTGACTGCCGCCAGGGCCTGGCGCGCTGCTCGATCTGTAATGGCAAGCACAATCCCCTGCTATGCGACCGGTCGTCTGTGCCAGCAGCAGCGAGGGGCAGCCACTCGAGCAGCGGCACGTCACCCGCTCAATCAGCCACGGTGACGGCGGCCAGTCGCACAGCCACCGAACCTGACCGTGTCGTGCTCATGCAGACGGCCAAAGTGGAGGCATCTGGACTGAAGAGCACGTGCCGCGTGCGAGTCATGTGTGACTCAGGCAGCAACGCCACCTTCATCAGATCTGACACAGCACACATGCTGGGCTGTCGGATTCAGACAAGACAACCGCTCCAGGTGAGCACATTCGGAGGAGGAAAGGCGTCGCATCAGCTGAGTGAGAAGGTGGAAGTGGGACTGACCACACAGGATGGGTCACTGCTACGTGTCGAGGCCTACAAGATTCCCAATATATGTGGCCCTCCGCCTGTCATCGGCATAGAAGAAATACAGCTTCATGAACACCTGAGAGGTCTGAAGCTGGCGGAGGAACCAGGTGCTGCGCTGGCCAGTGGTGGTGAAATTGAGATTCTCCTCGGCCAGGACGTCCTGCAGGACGTTTTTGACGGTGACATGCGCGTCGGTCAGTCCGGGCCAATGGCGATCAGCTCGCGGTTTGGCTGGATCGTATGCGGGCGGTCAGGCTGCGCCACTCCAGCCCCACAAGAGATGATGGCCAACTTCGTGCACACGGAGACGGAGTCGGTGAAGGCGACGCTGGATGACTTGTGGACGCTGGAAGGCATCGGGATCAGCAGTGATGGTGTAGGAGATGGCAGCGTGAAGAAAACGCAGGAAGCCGCTGCCCTGCAGCAGTTCAATGAAACCTGCACTCGCCTTCCTGACGGGCGCTATCAGAACCGTTGGCCATGGAAACATGACACCGGGGACCTCCCCTCAAACGAAGCCATGGCGCTCTCTCGCCTGGAGGCGTGCGAGCGGAGCCCGAGGAAGACTGGAAAACTGAGGCAATATGACAATGCAATCCAAGACTACATCGATCAAGGTCACGCTGAAGAGGCACCCCAGATCCCCACTGGGAAGGTGCATCTACTCCCGCACCATGCAGTCTTCAAGGGAGACAAGATCAGGATTGTCTTTGACGCTGCCGCTGGCCATCCCAACTCGCTGAACGATCACGTCCTCTCTGGTCCAAACATGATTGCTGACCTTACCGGAGTGCTGCTCCGATTTCGAACGAGAAGGATCGGAGTCACCGCTGATATTGAGAAGGCATTCCTTCAGCTGGCTCTACATCCTGATGACCGGGATGTCACGAGGTTCCTGTGGAGGAAGGATGCCTCCGATCTCCGCCCCACCACCTACCGCATGACGCGTGTGGTGTTCGGAGTGACCGCTTCGCCATTCCTGCTTCAGGCAAGTGTACGTCAACATCTGCAGCAGTATGAGGAGGCAGACGGACAGCTGGTCGCTCGCCTGCGGCGCGACCTATACTGTGATGATTTAATCACCAGCGTGAATACACAGGAAGAGGCTGAAGAGCTGTCACAGCGGACCCAAGAGATCTTCAATGATGCCAAGATGAATATGAGACACTGGACCTACAGCTTCGAGACGGACAAGGAGGCACACAAGCCTCTTGGCGAGGAGGCAACAGCTGAGCGTAAAGTGCTGGGCATCTGCTGGATCCCAGGGGACGATCAGCTGGTGTTCAAAACTGCCTTTCTGACGCAGCTCGGTCGAGAAGCACCGGAAACGAAGCGGAACATTCTAAGCGTCTCAGCGCGCTTTTACGACCCGCTTGGCCTTCTCGTTCCCTTTCTGGTTCGAGCGAAGCTTCTGCTGAAGAGATTATGGATCGCTGGCCATTCCTGGGATCAGACGGTAGCCAGTGACGTGCGCAAGGACTGGAGAAAGTGGCTTCTGGAGCTGGAGCAGATCGACGGTTTCAGCATCCCACGTCCCTACGCGACCGGCGGGGACTGCGGCTATCAGCTACACATGTTCTGCGACGCCAGTATGGAGGCCATGGCAGCAGCTGTGTACGTCAAACCGGAAGACAACTCACGCGCGCCCACTCTGGTGATGGCTAAGGCCCGTCTCGCCCCACGCCAAGCCATGTCAGTGCCTCGTCTCGAGCTGACAGCGGCCGTGATCGGTGCCCGGTTAGTCACCTACGTGCAAAGCCAACTAGACATCACCACCGAAATCAGCGGCTGCTGGACTGACTCGATGGTAGCGCTTCACTGGATTAGAAGCAATTCCCAGCGGTGGGGAGTATACGTGCGAAACAGAATCAACGAGATCCAGAGCCTCTGCCCGCCGACCTTGTGGAAGCATGTCCCGGGCAATCAGAATCCTGCTGATCTGCCATCCAAAGGAGTACCGGCGGCGCAGCTGAGGAGCAGCCTCTGGCTGCATGGCCCAGAGTGGCTGGAAGGCGACAATTCAGTCTGGCCTCCGCAGACTCCGACAAGCAACGAGCCAGCCGAATGTACAGTGGAAGCAAAGAAGATGGCGCTCACAACGGTAGGAACTCGCGCCAGATCCACTGGGATCGGACAAGTGATGGACATCAACCGCTACAGCAGCTGGAGGAAGCTGATAAGGATCACCGCCTGGGTGCTAAGATGGGCTCGAGGCCGCAGCTTGGCGACAAGCCTCAGCGGTCCTTTGTCGACAAGTGAAATCAGCACCGCTGAGCGTCTGTGGGTCATGGACGCCCAACGAACCGAGTACGGCCAAGACCTGGATGCCCTCCAAGCGGGTCTTGACCTGCCGCGTCAGTCGAGCTTGAAGGCTCTCAACCCCGTGCTAGAAGAGGGCATACTGAGAAAGGATGGACGACTTCAGTATTCCAGTCTCTCAGAAGAGGAGATACGACCGGTGATTCTCCCGCCTGGTCACCGGCTGGTTTATCTCCTGGCTATGAAGATCCACGAAGAACTCTGTCACGCTGGAGTTCAGCAAGTTGTGGATGCCATCAGAGATCGCTATTGGATCACCCGGGGGCGGCAAACCGTGCGCGCCTCCCTGAACCAGTGCCGCAAATGCCACTTGTTCCGAGCCCAACCGTTCGCCATGAGACCGGCTCCTCTGCCTCGGAGCCGGGTGACAGCCGCTCGACCCTTCAGCTGCACTGGCATCGACTACGCTGGGCCGCTATATGTGAAGCGGCCGTTTGGATCCGAGCCCGAGAAGGTCTACATAGCGGTTTTCACCTGTGCCGTCACGCGCGCCCTGCATCTGGAGCTGGTGGGTTCCCTGCGGACGGAAGACTTCCTCCGCGCCTACCGTCGTTTTGCCGCTCGCAGACTCAGTCCGACCAGCATTATCAGCGACAACGCCACCTACTTCAAGGCCGCCTCTGCCGTCCTGGCCACGGAGGGAGTTTCTTGGAGCTTCATCGTGGAGCGGGCTCCATGGTGGGGCGGCTTCTGGGAGTCGATGGTGAAACTTACGAAGCACGCGTTGCGCCGCACACTTGGTGCAGCACTTCTCTCATGGGAGGAGCTAGAGACAGTGCTCTGTTCCGTGGAGGGGGCCATCAATGAACGTCCTCTCACTCAAGTCAGTGATGACCCGGATGACCTGCGACCGCTGAGACCGTCAGACTTCCTTCACTGCTCTCTGGAATCTGGTCCGAGTCCCGTCCGGGAGAGCGAAGCCCAGCGCCTGACACGCCGCCGCCGTTACCAGAGCCGAGTCATGGAATCCCTGTGGAATCGCTGGCAGCGTGAATATCTGAGGCACCTCAGAGATCAGCACCGACCTGAAGTGGAGCTAGCACCCACATCAGGCGATCTCGTGCTGATCGAAGGCGAGACCTCTCCCAATCGCCTGACCTGGACAACTGGCGTGATCTGTGCCGTGCATCCTGGACGGGATGGACGATCCCGTGCTGCCTCGGTGCGCACTGGGCGTGGTATCGTAAGGCGGCCCATACAGAAGCTGTATCTCTTGGAGGCCGCATCAGCCAGCCAGACGTCTCCAGAGGTCTGAGTGAGCGCAAATGGTGAAAGTCAATCCACCAGGAAGGGGCATGGGTGCTCGTGCTCCTATGCTCTCGTCATTGTGTACTATTATGTGTTACTATTGTCTTGACTTCCACCCCGGGGAGTATGTTGTGTATTTGCGGTGTTCTGCTAGCAATTATAAAATGACCTCAACATGGAGGTGCCGAGCAGTGCAATGTCTCCCGCAAATATTGTGATTGTTTTTGGATAAAATCTGGGTTGGAGGGGGGACTTGGGGAGTGACATGAAAAATGGAATACAGGAAGTGATATATTGTGATTTTGAATATTGAATAGACTGAAGAAAGGAATAATATCTGGAACACTATCATAGCCTTTGGAAAAATTGTTGGTCACCATGTGCGCTAGCTGCTCCCGGGAGGGTACTGAAAGTTTGGTGACGATCGGCGCAGCGGTTCTCGAGATATATTGAAAAAACTAAAGGGGGGGGGGCAAAAAATTGCCCCCCCCCCACCGCCTGGAAGGTTAACTTGATTTCCCTCACAATTCTGAGACAACAAAACCTCCAACCCGGATCAATGCTGGTTTCCACAGTCATTGAGAACAAACACGGCTCGCGGGATCATTCAGAGCTCGTATTTGTCCACAAACAATAATGACGTTAGCTTGATCAATGTCCCTTGCAGTGGAATTTGCTGAGTGACTGAATGCGAGATGATTCCCATTTTGTGTGCGTCACTGCTCGTCCAGTCAACCATCCAGTTCATCGAGGTCAAAAGGAGATCGTATTGTTGCGCTGACCTAACCAGTAACCAGTTGTAAATGGAATAAATGTCGCCAGAAAATTATTGGCACATTAACGCTTCTTTCATCCGGCAACTTATGCTTCATGATTTTTCTCTTAAACGACTCATCTGAATGTTGACCTAGATCAAAGGTCAAGTCACCGATGCTGTTATACTACCTAAGTCAATACATTCATCATATTTCCAGAAGTCATTTTGGTGATTTCCTCACTCAGCCTGATCAAAGGGCTACCATTAAAATTTGAAATGACTTCGGGTGTGTTTGACGTTACAAATAACGTCGTGTTATGAAAAAGATTTTGACAATCAGTTATGTCAAGAGTTGGCAATGCAATTATGAAACTTTTGATCAAATAACTCAAATCAAAAAATAAAAAGCCACTACGCATTCAAACTGGCAAGTAAAAAGCTGCAGTAGATGTGCATTGTTCTTACAATGACCATGGGTACCTCAAGTGTTTAAACAGAATGTGTGCCTCAGGCTCCCAGCCTGGTCGTCCCCCAGAGCTTCTGACGGCGTCACGGACACAGTCGGAGCTGCGGCAGCCGGCAGCCACCAGCCACAGCTGCAGACCGTGCCACCAGGCCTCCTCCACGTCCTGAAGTCGTCTCAGAGACCGGTCACACTCATGAAGAACGTTCTCCGGGAGGGAGGCGCCTCGTCGAGAGCGGCCCATCGGGCGCTGGAACACTACGTTATTGAGATTGTTGCCGTTGTTGTTGTTGCTGGCGGCGTTTACGTTGTTGTCGTTGTTGTTATTGTTGTTATTGTTGTTGTTATTGTTGTTATTGTTGTTGTTGACGTTGTTGACTATGTTGGCGGCGGCGCTGGTGGCGGCGAGGCCGAAGTTGAGAAAGGTGAAGATGGAGATGCTGCCGGAGTCGGGGCAGTACTCCGACGATGAGGAGCTGTTGGCAGGAGCTCGGTATACCATCCAGGACCTGGGAAACAGAGCGAAGAGGAGGGATGTGAGAAATAGATAGAGGTAGAGGGAGAGAGCAGAGGAAGTAAGAAAGTGAGAGAGAGAGAGAGAGAGAGAGAGAGAGAGAGAGAGAGAGAGAGAGAGAGAGAGAGAGAGAGAGAGAGAGAGAGAAGAGAGAGAGAGAGAGAGAGAGAGAGAGAGAGAGAGATAGAGAGAGAGAGAGATAGAGAGAGAGAGAGAGAGAGAGAGAGAGAGAGAGAGAGGGCGAGAGGGAGGAGAGGGTGAGAGGTGGAAAGATTATGCTATAGCAAAACAGCTTAACCGATGACTGAATCATCTGAACAGCGAACACTTTCTGGCACCTGTGTTTGTAATTCGAAGACCATTTGATTGAAGATGTTGACTTGTTGAATTGTTCCACAATTTATCACTTAGATCTGACTTAGATCACCTCGTAAATATGTGCAACATTAGTTTTGAAGATCACGTGTGCATCATATGTCTTGAACTCTGAATAAACATATTTTATACCTGAGTTGAATGACTGCGCCATCCACAAATAAAATTGCAAGACCTTAGTACCACGTGGCACGATGCCAGTGCCATTAATTGAAGCCTTTCTCAAAAACCTTGCAAGATTGGTGGAAGACCACAAAACTAAGTCTTTCAGCGAGCGAGATGCCAAAAATAGTGGCGGAACCCCACACTGTAGCCCGACAAAGCACCAGCAGTGACATAATTCCGCCGCAGTGACGGGTCACGCGGTCAGAATCGGTCCGCGGGCCGGTCTGCTGACTGTAAACTTTCCCACCTGATCCCTTTTAGAGCCGGCCGGTCTGGCTCGGCCTCCAAACGGGCTGCCGATTGCCAATAGGCCGCAGATTAACGGCCCCGGGGGCCATCTTACCCGGCCGAAAGGTGTAAAACGGCGGCCACCACTGCCGTCCACAGCACCCGGCGCCGCGCCGCTCGCCTCGGCAGCGCCACCATCGGCGACAACTGGCTGCGCCACCGCCGCGCGACTGCACGGGGAACTCGCGACCCGTGACGAGCAGTGGCGCGGGTGTGACATCAGTGACGGCACTCTGGCGTGACGAGATTACCCTGTAACGATCCACAAACGGTGCCATGACGGAACTGTAGCGCCTGCCGATGCGAGCAGGGGTGGTGAAATGGGCGTTTAACAAGTAACCTGCGAGGATCCAGAGTAACGGAAGTGACATCAGAGTAACGGCCAACGGGTCACGGGGCGGAGGAACAGTTACTTGGTGTAACGCGCGCCGCGGGCTCGTCGCATTTCGGGCGTGGGTCGCCGGTCGGCTAAGGAGCAACAGTTCGGCGCTCGGTATCAGGTAGGAGTCATGCGGTGGGCACTGCTGCTGTGTGCTGTGTTTGAAATTGTGCTGATTGTGCAGGGGTCGGTCCTGGGGCGAGGTTCTGAGGCGCTGCAGAATGTGCTAAGTGCGAAGAGGGACAATGTGGAACAGATTTTGCACTCTGAGGCCACTCAACGCATGGGAGAGCATGTCATCAGTCCCTTGTCGGTGGTTTCTCCAGTGGCGTCCAAGTTAAACTCGCGGACCAATCTGGACCCGTCGGATAAGCTGTCACATGGGAGTGCAACACAAGATGTCGCCACTTCTCTCAGCATACCCAAAGCAGACATCGTCGGTGACAGCGGCGGCACCAAGAACAAACCAGCTCAGCCTTCAAGAAGCTTTCTACGCGACAAGATTCAGCACCTTCTCTCCCAGCTGCTGAGGACCTACCTGGGCCGACTGACTGACCTCCGTCGCCAGTACACCGCCCAGTTCGGGCCCGGCAGCCCCCGGGGTCGCCGCGCCGCCCCCAGGTCCGACCCCGGCGGAGCCGTCATGTATCTCCCCGTGGGCGGCAGCGGAGGAGGTAAGCGATGTCCCACGGCCGCCGACGCCGCCGCCTCCAGTATCTCCCAGATGGCTTTCCTCTCGCTCATCCTGGCCATCTTCAACGTGGTGGCCAACATCTCCAACAACATCAACAGCAACAATAACAACAATAACAACAACAACGACAACAACCTCAGCAGCTCCAACACCAACCTCAGCTCGAACAACAACAACGCCAACCAGATCAACGTCCAGCTTCCGCCGCCGGTGATCGGGAGAAAAAGACGCTCTTCCCAGGAGCTGCGCCAGGACGCGAAGAGGCTGGCTGCACGCGCTGTGATGACCCTCCTGCATGGCGTGGCTCGGTCGAAGAGGGCCTCTTTTCTCTGCGCTGTGTCGGATGCCCTCTGCGCCATGGGTGCCAGTGACGTCACGCTGATCATCAGGTGTGTGTGTGTGCAGCCTAATTGAAAATGATGACGTGACTAACGCGGCAGTTATTTAGTGAAGACAAATGGACACGGGTAGGAGGTTAAGGATTCCCGCAGAGTAGGTTATTTACGGGGACATGCTATGCTGCAGTCATCGAGGTCAGTGTATTGAGAAGGACTGAAAGCTAGGGAACCCGGATTGATTGCACCGGTTGTCTGGACTCTGGAGTGTTTCAAAGGCCAGGCCATCCTCACATATGGTTAGAAGGACAGCCTTTGATTTAAGCGCAATTATTTTCAGTTCTGTATAGGGACACGACATTGAGGTGAAAAGCACCACTTTTTTTACATAACATGTTAACATGAAATACCAGTAAAAGGTAAATTTGGCGAAGGTCGGCTGTACGGTGTGCGAGTTAACATGTTCCATACCGTCAAGATGAGTTGGAAAAGCAGAACACCAGGGCAACGCAGCATGCCTCTTCGATTCTCATCTTACTCACTATGGGTTCATTTCAGATCTGGAGTCAAATATCTGTTCCCATCAGAAATGAATAGTAGCGATGGGTCAAAATGCTACACTGCTCTGACAGCGTGCATGTGAGGACGTTTCTCATGAGGTGAGTCAGCAACTTGCTTTTTTTATCAATTTTCTTGTGTGTATGTCATGATCGATACTACATCGTTATAACCGGTTAATTAACAATGAATTTTCATATGCCGACAGATTTATAAGCATCATCCACTTTTTATCTCTCACTGGACTGCTGCTCAGTCATGGAGGACAAGGCGAATCTCCACTGATATACTCCACCCGCCCTGCTGTGAAGGACTCGGTGGCTGGACTCAGCAAAACCGACCACACCCCACTTCTTCAGCCACCTCATCGACCACAACCAGAGGCCATTCCCATCGAAACCAACGTTACTGCCAGCTTGGACGCTCAACAACCGAAGAACGCCATCGATGTCTCTCTTCTGCGATCGCTGCTCTTCTCGCTGCTGTACCAGCACCTGCCGCGGTACCGGTACCAGGCGACGTACACAGCGAGGTACCCGGCGGAGTACCCAGTGGGGTACCAGGCGAAGTACACAGGGGAGACATCAGCAGAGTACCTGGGGCCGTCGCTCGCCCGCTACCCTGCAGCTCGGGGCGCGGGCCGGGCGGCCAGGTCGGCTCGCCGCCCCGGAGCTGTGATGTATCTCCCGGTGGGGGAGGACGAGGACATGGACCCCTGCGCACCTCCACCCGGAGCCAGTCTCGTAGCCGTGGCGCCCCTAGTGCTCCTCAGTCTCATCGTGTCCGTGTTCGACGCCGTATCCAACATAGCCAACAATATCAATAACAATAACAACAATAATAACAACGATAACAACAACAATCAGAATAATAATAATGACAATTTGAGTGGGAATATCAATAATGCGAATCAAATCAACATCATGAGAGAAATGCCTTCTCCAAGCTGGAAAATCCGTGTAACAAAATGGATCCTGCAGGTAGTGCGACTGTTCGCTAGGTCATCACATGATATAAAGAAACTGATCATAAATTTCTATCCTCCTTTTCGAAGTGATGAGGAGCGGAATTCCTAGCTCACCATACTTTTGAATTCATTTTAAAAGAGATAAAACGCAAAAATTACCCAACGTTTCGCATTTATTGCTTAGTCATGGGTGTTAGAGTGCGATTCTATTGCAGTCTAACACCAATGACTAAACAATAAATGCGAAACGTTGGATAATTTCTAGTAATTTGTTTTTTACCTGTTAGTAATTTTGTAATTTTTTATAATTTTTTAGTAATTTTGGGTAATTTGGGTATTTCTTTTTTTAATAATTAGAGTGCGATAGAATCACACTCTAACACCCATGACTAAGCAATAAATGCGAAACGTTGGGTAATTTTTGCGTTTTATCTCTTTTTAAATGAATTCAAAAGTTTAGGCCATACATGCACTTATATGTCACATCTGTCATTTGATAATCCTCACCATACTTTTTTCTGATAGCACGCTATTATTACTTTCACTTAATATTGTCTGTTGAAACGTGACACATATACTATTGATGTTGCTATGAATGATTATTTGGTGAGCCAAAGACAGATTCGATTTTTTATTAAATGCTTTATTTTGGTTTATTCCTGTGTAACTATTTATCTTAACAAACAACTCCCGCTTTTAGCACGTATGCTGCAGCTGTTGAGCATCATTTGTCATTTGAAAGTGCAAGTCAACGTTTCAAGTGTCGAATGGCTGTATGTGATGATTATTGATGGACAGTCTAAACGATTGTTAGAATAGAAAACAGTGAAAATGTATGATTGGTTCTTATCAACTGACGCTAGAACGCTGCTACTAGATTTAAAGCGAATTGAAATACTTGTTTGGAAAGTCCCTTATTTCAGTGACATTTAAAACAATCAGCTGCATTTCAGTCGCGATACCCGTTGTGATGACAGCGTAATACGGATCCGTTTAGACTATTTCCATCTCATCCTTGAAAAGGCCTCCCTCGAACAAAGGAAAGAAGGAATTGTATTTCCACCTGCAAACCCATCCATTTATCAAAGCAGAATGGCGCCTGATTAACAATGAAGATGAATGCGTTGTTGTCCTATTTCCATAAAGGCAGTTCCAATAGCCCGAGTTGGAGGCTCCCCACCGCTGAGTCAACCAATATACGAGTATACCCTGGGGCCGACCAGTGCACTGATGTGTTGCACCATCCTGTAAACCCGCTTGGGGCCTAGTTTAGGCTCAGGGACGCTAGTTATTTGCTGCTGACGGAGACGGTCCGTGGTTCTGGCGGCAGCCGTCGAAATACAGACCACGCGTCGGCGAAAGAGAGGAATTTCACGGCAGGACAAACACTCAAGTTTAGCAACAGCTGTACCTACGATGTAAAACCAATGCATAATTTGCATAACTTTAATTAATTAAAAGGTGTTTAAACACCATGAAAGATAAAAGTACCTTGCATAAGTTTGAGGGAATGACAAGTAGGCTGAAATGTCAAGAGATCATCGAATATGCGGCTGAATTGGATTTACGTAGCAGCTGCAGCTGATTTAGTTGCAAATTACCTAATATCAGATTCATTATCGATGGCCAACCAACGATGTTGGGCATAATTGACTGGATGTAAACATACACCTGCTCATTTCGTTATGAATATCGCGACAAGCAAGCTCTGCCATTTAGCATTGATCTCTCAAGTCACAGGCCATAACATAGCGCTAATGGGCCCCAACTGCCAGCAGCCACCACCCAGCCCTCGCTCCGCCAGTCACTAACAAGGCGCGGTAAAACCCCGCCGTCCCTACACGACCGAGCTCCCCGGGGCTGGGGTCTCTGGAGGCCGGCGGCGCTGGCGCTGTAACAGGCCGACACCGCCGCGTCTAACGATGCCCAATTACCGTCAATCTATCACAGGACCTGCCGCAGATCACCTGCAAGGGACGCCCGATGGGCGAGTTGAAGATCGTTATCGTGATGGCCGGCGGCTGGGCTGGCGGGCGGAGTGCCGCAGGATGGTGTCGTGTGCATCCTGGATGGCCCCCACACTAAACAGGAGCCGCGAGACGGTAACAATCCCAGTCGTAAACCGCCGCCGTTCAGTCGTCACTTCCAGCCGGCTGGTCTGCCAGCTCCGCCGTCCCGCCCGACCGACCGGCTGCCACAGCTCCCCGCCAGGGAGTCGAGGGCCACTTTGTTCCGGACCGACACCTGACCTAACGAGCTGTGCGTGCCCAGATGGGCACCCGTTCCGACCATCGCGCCCGCGTAGAAAAAGACGGAGGCTTGAAAACAGTCCGTGTGAAAAATCACTTCCGGACGTTGTCTTGTTTCGAAACAAACACATGCCATCAGCGGAACGTGGAACTGTATTCAGCTGTAGATAACTTTTAGAGTTCTCCATTTACATTGAGCGTTTTTGTTTTGTTTATGTCGCCAGTCGGTTACGGGTTGGATCGCTGCAATAAAACTACGGTCTGAAACTCATAAATCATTCGACTACCTATATGAATAATATATTGTAAGACTTGGTGCTTTTTTTTTTGGGGGGGGGATGTATTGGAAGCACCTGACCAGAACACTGCCATACATACGATACGCCTTTTTTTAGAGAGTAGAGCAGCCTTCGCTCTTGATTTCGTTGGGAAGCGATCTCGCTATAAACGTTTTTTTGTCAAACTCAGCTGCATAGGCTACTGCATAGCTGCATAGGCTACTCAGCTGCATACCGTTGATATGTAAGCTGTTGTGTTTTGTCCCTCATCGCCCCTGCCACATCCATTCACAAACCGATAAAAGCACAGTAGAAAATACGTGTGTATTTTTATTACTTTTCACACAAAGATCAGTGCGGGCACAATGCGCAACACCGGCGGGTGGTCTACAACATAAAACACGGACAGCGGGCGGCGGGTGACACTTCATCCATCCAACGCGACGGCCGGACGCCTCACACGGAGACAGCGGCGCGCCGAGCTCCACTCAGAACACCAGCTCAGCGCGAGGACAGGGATAACACGGGTATGTACCGCAGCGGTCGGCGGCGCGGAGGGGACGGGGCACCACTCTGGTCCTGTCCAGGGAGCTCCACTCCAACCGGAACCGAAAGGAAGGCAGCAGCTGCAACTATCCAGATCAGTAGGCCTCACCACAAGTCTCCCCGTTTTGATGTGTGAGGGCTACCGGAGTGGATGACTGCATGCGCTGGGCAATTGTGACGATAGAGCACGCTGAAGGAATGAAAATTTACACCCAAATTACAGGGAAATCGAACAAGCTAAGCATTGTTTGCTTTATGCTGGATCGTATTTGTTCATAAGCAAGGTTAGGTATCTGGTGCATTGGCTCGCACCGTATCGTGGTTGCTTCTCAGTCGGATACTTTGTATTGACTTATTAGGTCATCTTTAAGCCTACAGATTCATCCGTAATAGCTTGGTCACAAATAATCGACTAGAATAGGGTTATATCGATCAAAATTATCGACGAATAACGCAAAGTTCGCACAATGATTGTACGAACCGCAGGCGTGTTTATTGGAAGGTATTTTCCCCCTAAATTTGTATTTAAATTGACTTTACAGTAAATGCTAAAATTCTTAGGAAAACAAAGATGTTCTGATAAATGCAAAACATGTCAATGAAAAAGGTTATGGAAGCCAAGAGCAACAATTTTTAAAAACACGGAAAAACACGCACAGAAGCGTGCCTAGATCGATAAAGCTCAGACCAAATTACTTGGCCGGCTGAGCTGTGAAATTGGCCGTGACGACTTGACTGCCCTGAGGGACAACACAAAGAAAGATGCCGGCGAAAGGAAAAAAAACACACACAAAAGGGACGGCTTCGCACGAGGGAACAAAACATGTAATATCGGCCTACATTCAACATATAACATTTAACCATCGATGTTACTACTTCTCGAATAGTGTACACGTTTACACATAAACAAATATTTAACACAAAAAATGAGATATCTCATTACACACACCGGTGATGTGGACTGTAGAGGCCCATTGTTTTTGACGTTTTTCCTTCTTCAGCCTCTATGCGCATGAAATATCAATAAGTTCTAAAATATCGAAAGTAAATATCAGTGATATTATCAACGGTTACAAAGTTGTTACTATTTCTTAAACCATGCAACATATCAGACTAAAAATATGCTTCTGCCGGATCGATACCATGCCGCAACAGTCATCATTGCAGAATGGCTGGAACTGCAACATCCGCATTGTGCACCAAAAGAAGCTCTCAAACGGTGAATCTAAACAGACAATGGAGATGTGTGACGTACTACAATTAAATATTTAACATACAAGCACGACAATTAGGACAGGGTGACTTACGCTCGGCCCAAAACGAAGGACCTCTACATACAGGCCGTGAAGATCACTAACTTCTGAACCGCCAGGGGCTGGAGGCAGGCTGAAATGTGAGATGAAACTACAGCATGATGACATACACTTTGAGTAGGAGTAGGTCAGGGGTCAAGTCCGTAGATGTAAGGGCATGGGCGTAAGCTGATTGAAGTAATGATAAGCGATAGATACAAAAGTCAGATCCAAAATGTTTTTGTAAGAATAGCGCTGTCGCTCTCCGCGGGAAACAGATGGATTTCCCCTCGATATTTACAAGCCGATCACGCGCGGATATCGTATCGGCTCACTCGGCGCACAGTTTACGTCACAACTCCTGCCCATCACAACTCATGCCCATCGGTATATCGACATTCAACAATAATCCATCAGGTCGCATCTCCATCGGATCGCTCCGATAGATCACTATTCCAGGAGCGAGCGGCGTCACTCGACAATGACGCGCTCCGTTACCGCTCTCACCCAGCCGTAAGGTCCAGCGTGGATGACGTCACATCACAACACATCACATCACGTAGGAAACGTCACACGGCCGTTACGCACCGGACGACCGCCGGGCTTTGTTCATGGGAATCCTCTCTGCAGCACGACCATGACATCGTGTCGCCCTTACCACGGTAGGGCGGAAATGGACCGTCAGCTGTACCGTTCCACACTGTCACCAAAATCCCTACAGTTCACCGCAGCGAGCAGCCGACCCAAATACTGTTCCTAACTTCATAATGCCGCATGGCAACACACTGCCCCACTTCCACAGCCAGTTCACACACTGGCACTCCAGTACCACCCTGATGGCGGCTGTTCGCCGGTTATCGACTGCTGGGCTGGTTAGAGATTCTGCCTCTCTTACCCTGATACTCTCGCAGAACATTTCTATCGATTCTGATAAAAATGTCCTTATCATCGATTGTCTCTCGACTCTCACACAGTGTCTCCTGTGAAGCCAGGAGAGATAGATCCGAGCCCCCACTAGATGCGCGCCGCCGGCGGGGCCGAGTCCTGCCGCGTTCCCTGACACGATGTGGACCTCAGCGCCACGTGCGTGGTCGCTCGGTTCGGGTCGTGTCTGGAGGGCGTCTTTCTGCAGCCGAAGGCGGCCAGGAACGACTGTCGGAAGCCGGAGTTCATGAAGCAGTAGGTGATGGGGTTGCAGCAGGCCGAGCAGTAGCTGAGCAGATGGCACCAGCTGATGCCGGAGGTGCCCAGGACGCGGTACACCGACCGGAAGTCGTACAGCGACACCGTGTTAATGACGTAGACGGGCGTCCAGCACACGAAGAACTCCAGCACCACCACGAACAGCATCTTGATGACGCGCCGCTTGCTGGCCAGCGAGCGCTCGGCATTGCTGTGGCGCAGGCGCAGGGAAGGGGTCGAGTCGGAGCCGGCCTTGCGCGACTGACCCATCGAGCTCTTGGTGGTGCTGCCGTTCAGGGCAGACGGCGGGGTGGCGCCTGAAAACCGGCACCTCGTCAAAAACCGACGGATAAGGGATTTCTAAAGGGAGGTAGATATGGTCAATGAAATACTACCAGGGGCGAGTGAGCGCTCAGATTACGACATTTTGTTTCCAATTGCAAGAGCGTGTATGACATCGAACATGCTTGATTGAGTGACCATGGGAATAGCGCCTGCGTGACTCGCTATTGTATTGACCAGTGAAATGATAAATGCGCGCCGGCTATTTGAGGTGTCATCAGCCCGTACCGATGAGCTGCTGGCCGGCCTGCTCGTCCTCCATGACGCGGCGCAGGGTGCGCGTGATGGACACGAACGTCACGAACATGGCCACGATCGGGATCACCAGGTAGGTCAGGTCGATGAAGATCATGTAGCACTTCTCCAGCCACGGGCTCGGCCACTGCTCACGGCACTTGAAGCGGCCTGCCAAACAGAAGGTTGTGGTGTGGTGATGAAAGCGCCGAACCCGGTACTGCGAGCAATGTGGTGAAACCTGGTAACGAAGTGTTGATTTTTTTTCGCTTCGTGAGGCAGTGCAATTATGTAAGAAACAAGTGTAGATGACACGCCTTTGTTCTTTTTCTTTTACCATTTTCTTGCTTGTTATCTCAAATTAATCCGTTTCCATTTCCATATTTATTTCACCGCGCGCCGCCGAGCTCACTTGATTACCGGTTGGACCACGACCGCTCGTCGACCCGACCTAGCCTCACGTACAAATATTACCAACGTAAAGCGCTTATTACTTATTAGATCATGTTATTGTGATCTAGCTTCTTGTAAATTACGCCTAACTATTCCTGCCTTTGGGTGAAACGTGGTGTCCTCATATTTTCAATGTCGTTGCTTTTCCTTCATCGTTTGTCGCACATTTTATAACGGCAGCGTGCTGAATTGATGTGTGTTCCCGTTTTGTTAGCACGGCCTGACAAGGTGGCCATTCGTGTAGCTGTTATGCAGCTGCATATAAGTTGATGTTCCGCAGCACATTGAATAATGTCTGTGCTGATTCGAGGAAGCTTGTTCATTCTGTTCCGATTCGCAGGCATGACATTATTCACTAGCCAGCAAAGTAGCACAACAGGTCGGACGCAGTACATTATTATTTCAATTTCCCAATTTAGTTGTAAGTGCGATAAGCATGAAAGCATTCGAACAACAAGCGTCAACATTAAAACGCTTTGCTACGGCTCAAGCTGTTCCATTTTACCTTCCTGGATCGAACAGCTATATGTGTGCATTTGTACACAAGAGATATCTTCAGCACAGCTACTTTGCACTACAATGCATATCATTTTACCACTTTTGCTGTCAAGCAAGGTTTGAATGACAATTTATTCGTATCATTAATTGTAAAAACACGTTGTGAGAAGATGTACAGTCAAAACACAGTTAATCCTTGGCGTCCTGCCACCACTGGCGGATCCAGGGGGGGGGGGCCACCGGGGCCATGGCCCCCCCCAAAAGCTTGAAAGGGGGGGCCAACATATCTTTTGGCCCCCCCCCCCAAAACGCTTGGAGAAAAATTAATGTGAGAAGGTTGCGTAGTAGATACCTACTAGAATCAGCATCGTGATTCAATAGCGTAGAGAAAGTCAGGGGCGCGGGAACTACTTTCAGACTGGGGGAGCACACCATAATAGAGATCAACCTAGGGTCCCCCCAAATCTAGTTTTCTCACCGGTTTTAGGCCACTTATTTTTCATCCCTTGGCTTTTTCAACAAAAAAAAGAAACAGTTGCAAAAAAGGACGGTATTCCGTCTGAAAGTTGTGGGGGCACCGCCCCCACTGGCGGATCCAGGGGGGCCACCGGGGCCATGGCCCCCCAAAAGCCTGAAAGAGGGGGCCAACATATCTTTTGGCCCCCCAAAACGCTTGAAGAAAAATTAATGTGAGAAGGTTGCGTAGTAGATACTATAATCAGCAGCGTGATTCAATAGCGCAGAGAAAGTCAGGGGCGCGGGAACTACTTTCAGACTGGGGGAGCACACCATAATAGAGATCAACCTAGGGTCCCCCAAATCTAGTTTTCTCACCGGCTTTAGGCCACTTATTTTTCATCCCTTGGCTTTTTCAACAACAAAAAAGAAAACAATTGCAAAAAAGGACGGTATTCCGTTTGAAAGTTGTGGGGGCACCGCCCCCGCTGGCGGATTCAAGGGGGCCACCGGGGCCATGGGCCCAAAAAGCCTGAAAGAGGGGGCCAACAATCTTTTGGCCCCCCAAAACGCTCGAAGAAAAATTAATGTGAGAAGGTTGTGTAGTAGATACTTACTAGAATCAGCAGCGTGATTCAATAGCGTAGAGAAACCCAGGGGCGCGGGAACTACTTTTAGACGGGGGGGGGGGGGAGGTCACACCATGATAGAGATCAACCTAGGATCCCCCAAATATAGTTTTGTCGCCGGTTTTAGGCCACTTATTTTTCATCCCTTGGCTTTTTCAACAAAAAAGAAAACATTTGCAAAAAGGAGCGGTATTCTGTCTGAAAGTTGTGGGGGCACCGCCCGCACGGCCCCAGAGTTGGGGGGGGGGGGGCAAGCTGCCACCACTGCCCCCTCCCCCCGGTTCCCGCGCCTATGGAGAAACTACCGGGTTTACTAGCTTCCTTCATAAAGTGTCGTCATGTCTTATCGTCACCCGAGAAGGTCTTATTGCAAAAATATCGATTGAGCTGTCAAGTTAACAAACTTGCTGTGGCAGCCTGACCTGACATGACCCGGCAACTTTTCATTCACGGAATATGCGCAATAAATTTTTTAGGAAAACTCACTGAGTTTTCGTTGAAAAAAAAACTTGTTTTGTTTCGTAATTGTACAAGAAGCATATGAGGGACCTTTTTGTCACTTCCTGCGAAACGGTAAAAGACTTATTTCGGTCACAGCTCAGGCCAATCTCTAAGGGTCAGTCGGGTCACTTATTTCTTAAAAGGGTCCTTACGGCATCCAAGGACCAATTCCGGCTTTTGAGTGCGCCACATCAGCATTTGATGCTACGACAGATGTCGAAATCTGAATATATGTTACAGGCCGTATGAAAATTCGGTCCGTTTGCAAACGGCCTGGCCCAGTCAGGCCATATGAAACTACCTGAAAACACCGGCCGTTTGCAAACTATGACCTGAAATATCAGACCGTTTGAAAACGACCTAGTTAGTTTCGGCCTAGCGGATCCAGGGGGGCCACGGGGTCATGCCCCCAAGCCTGAAAGGGGAACAACATATATTTTTTGTCCCCAAAAACACTTAAGAAAAATGAATGTGAGAAGGGCGTAGTAGGTAGAGAGAAAATACCGTATCATTAAAAATCTGTGAGCTTGATAAAAGTGTTGGTCTTGTCTTCACCCAAGAAGTTCTTATTGCACACTTTAACCATGGATGAAAGAACCTTCATCCCCTGGTTCTCCTTCATCCATGCTTTAACTCTCGATCGACGTGTGAAGTTATCGTGTAAGGTATCATGAAGCCGATCGCGACGAAACTTTAGTACCCTCATGGTGACAAAGTCTGAAAATTTCATGACCCTGACCCAAGTGAACTTTGACTTGTGGCCTATTTCTCGAGACTATCCGTGCGTTCGGAGAGCATGGAATATTCACCGTCCCCGGGAATATTCCCCGTGCCGCGTTCGGAGGCGTATCTCTCTGAACGGCTAATCTTCGGAAATATTCCGCGCGCATGGAATATTCAACGGATTCCACGTGGAATGTGCCTCTCCGAACGCACCATATGTTTGGCCATGTTGGAGGCCATGTTTGGCCGGAATAGCGATTCGGCGTATGTCGGCTCACATTATCCGCGCTTTCATAGTCTTTTCGTGGTTTAAAACGCTCAAACATGTGATATGATGTTGCTCCCACGCATTAGGGCGGATGCCAATGTCACCTTACGGTCAAGTCAGGTCATTGACCTTTGATGACCTTGGTGCACTTTTCCGAGTTTAACATGTTTCTAGGATAGTTTCGTTTAGCTGATTTTGAATTTAGCATTTTGCAGCCATTTGAACATTTACGAAGTAGTTTTGATGCCTTCATATCATGTTACGTAGCTGCCAGTGGTAGTGGACACCTGCTATACGGACGCCCATAAGTACTCCTACTGGTTGATCTGACCTGACCTGCCCTGACATGGTCTAAACGCATGAAGACATTATCTATGATCCAAACTAACATGAAATTTGTGATCAGCACAAAAAAAACGTATTACAGCCTTACTTTAGGAGGTTCTGACAGGTCCTGATTTTTCCGTCTTTTGGGTCTGTGACCTGACCTGGGCGGTGTTTCACGGCACGCTGCCAGCCGCTGCCAGCGCTGATGGCACTTTTGGTTTCAATGGAGACATCAACAAGCCTATACCCACAACACTACCGAAGGCTGACCTTAGCTCGCGGAATGCGCTGTCAGCGGCTGTCAGCACGACCGTGAAACACCGCCCTGGAAGGTCAACCAATGACCAAGGACCTTAAAATCGGGTATCATCGGCTTCGTCTCGTCACTCACGGGCAACACGCCTGTTTTTTTCCGCGAGCTCTAGCTTAATCAGGGGCCGAACGGCAGGGGGTCCAACCGACACCTCCCAGCCCGCGAAGGCTGCGCCACGCACCGACCCGGAGCGGGCTAATTGGTCGACAAAAGCAATTTGAAGTGTTTTCAAAGTAATATTTAGGCTCGGGTTGGGTGGGCTACCATTTCTATATTTTTTTTTATTTTTAGTTTAAAAAAATATCGTTTCAGGACTGTGACGAAAAAATAAGTGGCCTAAATCCGATGAGAAAACAGGATTTGGGGGTACCCTAGGTTTGGTTACTTGCAGGAATTGGCCCCCCCCCAAAACGCAAGTCTGGATCCGCCAGTGCCTGCCACATACTGCTCACTCGACATCCACATGTATACCGACCGACACAACTTCTGCAATTAGATGCGGAAAAGTTTGCAGTTACATGCCTCGGGAAATAGTCTGCAGGTCGGTGACTGTTCGATGGAGATGAGGAAGCCAAGCTGAGAGCCAGAATGCTGACATTCAGCGCAGTTTGCGGCTATTTTCAGCGTTGTGTGTATCATCAACTCTGGATACTTTTGGTGTAAATGGCCT
The DNA here is from genome assembly GCF_019059575.1 of Amphibalanus amphitrite. Taxonomy (NCBI): domain Eukaryota; kingdom Metazoa; phylum Arthropoda; class Thecostraca; order Balanomorpha; family Balanidae; genus Amphibalanus; species Amphibalanus amphitrite. The sequence continues at coordinate 41,727 of NW_024882977.1, read as the reverse complement.
CAACAAAAAATATAAGCAGATGGAGAGAAAGAGAGAGAGAGAGAGAGAGAGAGAGAGAGAGAGAGAGAGAGAGAGAGAGAGAGAGAGAGAGAGAGAGAGAGAGAGAGAGCGAGAGAGAGAGAGAGACGGACACAAAGAGGGCAATGTATAGAGGGAAAATGAGTAAACAGGAGAGAAACGAGAGAAATAAAAAGAGCGCGGAGTAAGAAGGGAGAGCGATGAGAAGGGAGAGACAAGGCATTATCAAGACTCTACGACCTCTGACCCCAGTGCATTGCAATATGATTAATGGATGGCAGCATGTGTCAGATGTACTTTCCCCACGTGCGCGCTACCAGGCCCCTGCTGTTGCGCATGTGCACGTCCAACCATTACGTCATATACGGAGAGATACGTAAAGCCTCAACCCCGACGTCAAAGGGAGCGGTGAAATGCAAGTCAAGTTCCAGTGGAATGACTGAAAACTCCGCTGTTTTAAGCGCACGTGGTGGCAGCTTTTTATCATGGAGACCCTATACAGAAGCGGTGTATCGATCATCCAAAGTAAACAAACCTCTTTTATTTGCAGGACCGCTGTTGGTAATGCTCCATGTTTTTAGATCAAACGCCAAACGATTTCAAATCCAACAGGGGTTCGCAATGATCATTATCATATTGTGATGAGGCTAGTATGCATTATTTCTCAGCTAAATTAAAAGAAACAGTATCCGGCTGAAATCGTATTTATCCCTTTAGAAAACTCACTCGATCACGAAAGGAGCTGCGCACTTCTTTGTTGCGTCTTGCCATCAATCCAGTTCCAGGTCGGAACAGTGTATAGAGGAGCGCAGCTCGCATCGCACAGCTGCGCATTCCGTCAGACACAACTGACTGCTGCCTCATACCTAGGCCCTATTACAAGCCACAAACATCTACTAAGTAAGGCATAAATATGCCGCGCATCGCTCAATCGATGCTCACAAAGGGGTGATTATTCCTTGGTATCGGTCGACCGCTACCGTGGCTGAATATCATCGCAAAGATAGTAGGAAGTTGTGAGCGGTACAACATAATTTGGACAGTAATTGAAGGTACAGAAATTCCCACACGTGATGGTTGCACGACTGCTGAAAATGTTTCCGTGCAGTTATGTTTACGGCATATTCAATGATATCATGCAATGTTAATGGAAAGTGTAAGAGACCGTTGAATCCATGATATTCTTAGCAAAATAACGGGCTGAGGTTATTGAAACGCCGGCACATCTTTTAAGATGTACGGCCTCTTACCAGAGTGCTTACGGGAGAAGATGATTTAATTGTTGGCCATAGCTATTGCAGAAAAAAGCCAAGGTACAAACCACAAACAGCACCACAGGTACCGCGATGTCATGTTTTCGCGGGAGATCGATTAGTCACAACCAAATGATACAAGGGCTCCCTACGTGCATTCGCTTCGTATGTCCATCATCCTTTTTGTGCGATACTTTATGATAAATAACAGTAATTCATTCGGTAAACAAGCCAGCAAGGTAACAAGCAAATAAACAAGTAGCGCATTACAATTAATTGCTATCTACATACTATACGCTTATAATGTAAGTGCAGAGAGACTATACCATAATTAGACTACATCAGTATGCTTTGCAACAACATTTGAAGTATGCAACACTAATTTCACCACTACCCCAAGGCCGTATAAAGCAAACGTATTTTATATATTGCAATCAGTGACAGAAGGACCAATGCTTAGCTCTGCAGGTGAGCGAAATATGATTATGTTCACTCACATACTTCTCTATATGTAGAGAAGTCTGTGGTTCACTCAATGACTGCCTGAGCATAAAAACTATGTGTTTAATGGTGACCTTGAATCACGCTATAATGTCTTGATCATGAGAAAAGTGATAGGAATAAAAACGTTGCTCAATATGAAGGCACGAGCGCGGTGTATAAGGTGCCTGTTGCCTAATAACATTGTGTTGTGCAATTGCACAATGCACAACATACATTGCACAATGCATATTGTACCACAATATCTGTAAGTAAACGCTCGCTTTGTATGGCATTTCATCTCCTGCATACCACATATTCACGTATGCAGTAAGCACTACTTAATGTCTATTTCTTACTTTACATGCTTGCGTTGGATGTTTTGGAGCTGCTCGCTCTGTCCAGCGGTCAACGTGGATTATTGAGAGATGAGCCAATACTGGACAGTCATCGACACTTGACAGCAACTCATCAAACAACATAATCAATTCATGTCTCTCGCGACATCCATCTCGTCTGTCCACAACGTTTTCCTCCCTCTCCCTCTCTCCCTCTCCCTCTCCCTCCCCTCCCCCTCTCCCCTCTCTCCCTCTCTCCCTCTCTCCCTCTCTCCCTCTCTCCCTCTCTCCCTCTCTCCCTCTCTCCCTCTCTCCCTCTCCCTCTCCCTCTCTCCCTCTCTCCCTCTCTCCCTCTCTCCCTCTCTCCCTCTCTCCCTCTCTCCCTCTCTCCCTCTCTCCCTCTCTCTCTCTCTCTCTCTCCCTCTCCCTTTCTCCCTCTCTCCTCACCTGGCTGCGGCATCGGGATCAGGTAGCTGAGGACGAGAGTCGGGGAGGCCGCCAGCAGCCCGGCTGCCCATACGGCTCCGATCAGTCTCAGAGAGTGGCTGCGGGTCTGCCAGGAGCGCGACCTCAGCGGGTGGCAGATGGCGTAATACCGCTCCACGGACATCGCCACCAGCGTCCAGGCCGAGACGGATACAGAGACGGCTGGAAGAGACGCAGGGAGGGTGTCAGAGTGGAACTGACGCTGACGCTGCTGTACGTGTATAACGGACATGTGAGGCCTGTGTGAGATTGACACTGGCACTGACATGGCTGGAAGGGATACAGGGGAGTGTGAGATTGACACTGGCACTGGCAGGGCTGGAGCAGACACGGAGAATGTGTGATACGATACTCACTGACGCGGCTGGAAGAGACACCAGGGCAGTCTGTCACCCGGGTCGGACTCGGGACCGAGCATAAGCAATAATGATTTCGCGTGGAATGAGAATATTATTTAATCACAATGTTGCGTGATCACTGGTGATGCGATTGACATCCCTTCGATCGTTTTCCTCAACTTTATTCGACATACTCAATTCATTTACAACAGGTATTGACAGTGTTACGTGTTCATGTTCAGCACACACCCTGTCCAAATTGGGTTCGGGAGCGTAGGTGTTCCCCTGTCAAACTTGAATGGCACACCGACCTATCGATAAAAATGTGTTCCAAATAGTGCTCCTTTCGTCAAGGGACGGTGAGGTCGCTCAATCATTGCTTCCGTCCGTATGAGCGATGGTCCCGCCTACGGGGAGCAATTTATCACCGCATGGCGGTGCCATTTGGTAGCGCAGGTTTGATGGCGTGCTGAGGGCCTCACATGAGGCAGTCGGTGACTCCTCGGCGTCACTGGGCTGGGACATCCGGGCTGGAGGACACGTGCGGCCCAACCCACACCCGAACCCGGCGAGCCAACTGGGCACGAGGGTCTGCCCGGCACGTGACGTGATGTCACAAATCATCGAATTTGGCCAAAAAGAAACACGTAAGTCGAGGTGCAATTAATTGGCGACACCGAATGACGCACTACGTATGAACGCTATGTAGGGCATGCGACGCAGTGTCGGCACTCATGCATATTTCTGGGCCGGAATGTTAACTGCCATTTTCTGTGAAAGCTTGCAGCCGGCTGTCTGGTCGGGTTCCATATGCGGCTGTGATGAACGGTCTCCGCAGTGTCGCCCGTGCTGGGAATGTATGATGTGCGGCAGACCACCCAATATAAACCAGCCCCGATCGCCGCGCCCCGGACGGCCAGCGCCGCGCGCCGCGGCTCTCCCCCTTTTGTCGCGGTCAGCGCGTCCCCGTATGGAGCTGCCCCGCACCGGCATCCCCCTCACGTACCGCAGTTACGGCTGATTTACCGGCCACACTTTGTGAATAATGCCCAGATGACAGTGACGGTTTCATCTGAGTAATGTCACCCATAAACAGCAATCAGCGTACTCGTTTCACGGTATCTGTCAGGCGGTATAACGCAGCGGTCCCCAGCGCCGCCTTATATCGACATGCACGCCGTCTGCTGCAAGCGTATTGGCAGTTCCCGGGACACTGGAGTCAGCTCCGTAGACGACCCGGCGCCGGTGCGTTCACATTACACCGGTATTATTGCGGCCATCCAGTGACAAATGTCCACGGCCCACTCGTCGGACGCAGCCATCCGTTGTGAATAATGTTGGCTACCTGACAGGCTAATGTTGACACGACCGTTCACAATTACTCATAACTTCGCAGGTGGTCTCATCAAGTGCGGGCGCCGCGCGCGTCCGACACAGGCGGTCCGTGGATGGGGCGGCCGTCGCTCGCCAGCTGACGGCACTGTCGCCGCCAGAGCGGGCTCGATGACGGACCACGTCACCATCAGTCTTCGTGGCTAGCGGATGACGCCGTCCCTAGTCAGCGTACGCTCGAGACATTGGATGAGGCAGCTTGCCGTGGTGGCTGCGTTCAAACAGACGGGCTTCCCGTTAGCTCGCTTACTTTACAGAATCGAGCAAGGCAGACGGCCAGCTTCGATCCGTCCCTATCCGCCGTTTTCGCTCCCCCGCGCCCTGTTTGTCGTACCCGATACAGAAATCGACATCCATCAACCTGTTTACAGGCCAGCTAGCAAAATTACTTCCGAGGAGGTGAAATCGGTATAGCGACTTACCCAGAGAAATCACAGAGTTTGCAATACGTTTTATAGAAAGTCGTTGAGATTCAAGCATTGGCCTTCAAAAGCCTTGTCTTCATCAGGAAGTTCATGCCCATTTGTGGCTTTTTTGCCACAAGGGATCTGTAATATCGTTAAATGGGAATTTCATCTCGGCGGCGCTCGGTTGCGAAAATTTTAGGGAATAACGGCTTAATGCTTATTAGATCGTTGAACGTTCGTCGAATTTGTTTTGTTTCGTCAGGTTTTCGTTCCGAAGCATTTAAGTTGCTGGTAAAATGACCACGGGAAATGGCTAAAAGGGAAACTTTTTTTTTTAGCCGAGTCACAAAGTCCCGCAGCCCATAATTTGCTGTCGAACTTCGCAACACACCTCAGTGCCAATACCACTTATCGCAGATGAAAGAACTTCAGACATAACCATCAATAGTTAGATTACCTAATCTAAATGAATGCTAAGGGAGTCAATGGTCTTGCTATAAATTTTAGTTCAAAAGAAAATTTGAACTTTGTCACTTTTGTCCGTTTAGCACACGCCGCAAATGGAAAAAGAGTTAATAACGATCCTAATGCTTTTAGAGTACCAATCCCAAAAATGGATATATCGAGCCGAACACAGCTGACAGTCCTGTTAAATCCTTTCTCTAAAAGGCTTAATGACTAATTACATAAATGAATGCACTTGGACCTCAAATGCCATGGCTGTAGCTATCAAAGTACACATGCTATTTTCTGACGCAGTAGGTAACTCAAAATGATTAAATTTCCGTGTATTAGTTGCATAAGTAACCTGATTCTCATTACCTCCGACGCGCCACCACCACATAAAACCGCTCCCGGTCACTTTTGTGCAGCTCTGCTTTGATGTGCGCGCGGCTCGGCGGGCGGAGAACCGTCTGTGTCGGCCAGTGGCGGGCGGTGCGGGCCGACACTGTCCGACGAGGCGCACCTGTCACACTGAGACAGACGGAATGCTGGCAGACCGAGAGCCCCTGCCAAACGGTATTGCGCCCAGAGCGCGGTCCTTGCAAAACAACGGCCAGATGGACGGTGAACGGACTCGGGCCGGGCAATACGTCGAGATCCTGGACCGGATGCATGCAGTTTGCTGAAAAATAGAGCCTCCTGAGCTGCTTCAGCCAGATATGCGAGAGTTGTTAATAGGTTTTTGGTACGATGACTCAAAAACATTTCATTTTTTTCATCTATCAGGCAATATATATGAGCCGTGAACAAGAGATGTTTGTAAATGCCAAATCCTGAATGGGGAGCATGGCCACCGCACCAAATACTCCCACTGAACCACCGTCAAAGTGAATAGGGAGCGCGCGTGAAAAATGAGCCTGCCGCTGCAGCGCAATAAGTCATTTGGAATTTCTGTCATGAAGAATGATACCGCCTGGTGAAAACTTGCATCACAGTTATTTTACAACCCCTTTAATACATATTTACAACGGTCCGGTATCCATTCACGGTCGTATCCGAGGGCGTTTTTTCAGGGCTTGCTGTCGAGTGCTGTCCGTATAAGAGGATTAAAAGCCAATAAATAAGACTAATAACAGTCACTAGGCGGCTGATAAAACGTTACAGTATGCGACGGCCATGGTGCATAGCGAGCCACATCTATGCTAGGTAATCAATAATTATTTATTTTAGATGTTTGACGTTGCTGGATCAGACGAAAAATGCTGCATTTATCGACTCGGTATCGCTATTTACTATCAACAGTGGCCTTCTTAGGAGGAATAAAACAAAGACTGTTGTCTATGGACCCCCATCGACCATTCTATCAGTGCATTCACACCACATGGAATGCCAATAACTCGCCTGTCAATACCTTGCAAACAAAGGGTGGGGTGCATTTTTCAGTCGGCGGAGCTGACCGAGACCACCCGGGCCTGAGCACCAAGTTATCGGTGGAGGTCAGACGGCGAGCGGTCGCCCCGGCCGGGACAGGTGACGCCGGCACGTCGGAATAATTTACACCCACAGACTGCGCCGTCAGCTCCGCGGCCGGGCCGTCCGCTCTCCAGGCCCCGGCTGGCGGCGGAGATTCATTGCCCGGCACTGGGGCCTGCCCCCCCGGCCCCCGGCCCCCGCCGCCCGCAGCAGGAGTAGCCAGTGCGTGCAGTGAGCGCGGTATTCTTGGCAGGACGACGGGGCCAGGATCTAGGATCGTCCGTCTTTCATACAACCGCTGGGCACGCGCCGAGATCAAGTCGTTATGCAAACAGATGATAATAGCTACTGCTCTGGTGATAAGAGTTTCTTTCATTGTGATGGATGGTTGCGTATTTTAGACCAAAGTCGTTTTGGCAAGATGTCTGCTATCATTTTCATTCGTTAAATCTGAACTGATTTAACAGTTACACGCAGAAATGACAGACGCCTCATCCGTTTTCCAGAGGACTCCAAGGATCTATAGATCCTGAAGACGGCGGGACTTATAGCCCTGGATGAATGTATGGGCTGCGGGAAAGCAGCTGGGTTTCTCACTTTGTGGTATTTTCGGGAACTCGGACACAATTTAGTGGACAGATCTGAATCGGCTATCATTTGAGTTTTAATTTCTAGTTCTAACTAGTTTTAGCTTACGTGCATTCGGGTAACATTTCGATTCAATTCATACCCACTTCAGGTTTAAATAGGAAAATCATTTTTTCACTATTAATCAAGGAGATAGAAAATATTTTATGCTCGCCGATGTGCTTGCTGTGTATGTAGATGTAGGAGGATGGATGACCTGACAAAAGCAAAAGTTATAGATGGTGCGGTCTAAGTCCAGGGTCTGAAAGTGCGCAACAGATCGAGCATATGAGAATATGGGTCAAATAATTGCTAAAATACAGCAGACCAAAGTTAGAGCAAACTTGATTGAAACATTTATGTACATGGATTTTGAAGAGCATCGGCTATACAAGAAAATTGCATCAGAGTTTCCTGACCGATATTATTAATTCCCTTTGAGTATATGATATTTATGAGGACTGAGGAGCGACCGACAGCGGTGAGCTGCAATCGCATATGCGACAGATAATAAAACATGAGCATGGCTTATGCATATGGTCCTTTATACTTCGCGACAAATTGGAATGTCGCTCCCTGACTCATCACTATGGAGAGTAGTTGTCGCAACGTCGTCCAGTGCTGCGAGGCATCCGGCTCTCAGAACTGCGCAAACAGTCTTCACGATTAAATTGACGTTTGTCCGGTAATGAGAAATGACGAAATACGAGTAGTTCGTTGCATCATAATATAGCCAGAAAGTAATAATGCATATCAAAATAAATGCATTGTGCAAGGCACTCCTTTGCTGCTGAAGGGAACAAGATCCCTTGAAGCTAACACTTTTCATATAACACCTGAGCTTGATTAGTGCGTATCAGCGTGATATTACAAATAAAACAATATATGAGAACCGTCTCGCATTCCGTAGCAGCAGATCAATCATAAAAGCAAAAGAATTAGCAATGTCTAAAATTGAGCTAGCTTTCTTAAATGCGCAAATTCATGTTGATTATTTTAGCATTCAATTGTATTTTTAGAAAACAGTATATCTCCCGTAACTCTTGACGTACGTAATATTTTACAGGATGTAGCGCAGCGCAATAACATCATTATTGATGAAGATACATTTCAAATCCGGACAACTGGTATGCTAAAAGGTCATGATTCTGGAAAAGCTGCATTCTGGCAGCTCATTTGTATTCTGAACCAGCCACAAGCTATAAAAGCGATGCCTTTGCGACTGGAATCGCTGATTGTGATCCATGATAAAACACAACAGCAGCGTATTATTTTCATTCTTGGCATATCACATTTCAGTACGACGTTTACCTACAGTCCTACATGTTCAATCTGGCAGCTCTGGGTCAGATACCGCTAGCCCTACGCGTTGGTGCCGGACGTGATGATTACAGCACAAGAGTTTTACGTGATCACAAATCTGAACCAATGGCTTGTCATCAGCATATGTCAGGGTACGAGTGGCCACGGCGAGACTATATATCTACCCAGGGTTTAACCCATTAGACAGTGGGGATTTGCGGCCATCCAGCCATGGTGAGTGTTTCTCAGTGAATGAGCATTCCACAATGCCCCTCAGGTTTTAACCGACCGCGTGTGATCTTCCTTTGACTCGATGCGCCAACACCTAAATAAAAAATAAAATGAAAATTTCCAGCTGAAGTAGCCTAGCTTTGCCATATTAGCTAGCTTTGCCATATTACATTAATTTACGAAAATACATTTACATTAATAAATTGAAAAATTTCCAAATTCAGAACCAGACACACACACAAACACACACAGGTTTGAAAATGTTTGAAATATGATTATGACATGAGGATTGAGGAACTCTCAGGCCATATCAAACTTGGTCTTCTCAACAGACTCTCTCGTCTCTGCAGCTAAGTTACAGTAAGTGCACACATGAGGTCCATTGAGACTATGCTGGGGCTCCAAGTTCAGGCCGGACAGCACTACCCCCGTGTTGATTCAGCAAAGTTTGCCAGGCTCGCAGCGTTATGAGTGTGGTGCGATTCTGCAGGCCGCCACATCGACATGAACCATTCAGTGGCGAATGAACACCGAGACGAAAATTGTTTTGATAGGTAAGTACTTGAATGGAAAAGTGTGCTAAAACCTACAGAAGACATATCAAGGTAAATCAGTTGCGTCTTATGAAGCATTTCGTTAGCCCGCGCATGACTGGGGTAGCCCTCCCTCCCGTTTTTCGGCAATATCTTCTAACTGTTTGTTGACGTATCAACACAAAACTTGCAGTAGGTACCTTCAGCGGCATCAATTTGACACCTTGTGTTTAAATTCCAACTTTCTAGCTACCACACTATGGCCGAAAATGACGTCAGAGTGACGTCATGTCGGCCGATATTGATGCAAAATATTGAATTACGGCAAACGCTCTCAAGAGCTCAGTTTTAAGGCTAGATCCAATATATTTGCATGACTACAAATACGTGTAGCTATCAAACTGCTATCTCGAATTTTGATTTTGATTTAGCAAGTTTTAGTAAGTTTAGCCCAATATCTTTGAAAATAGCCAAGTTATTTGCATTATTGTCAATATTTTACAGTAATATATATTTTTTCAGAACCATTTTTAGTACGTTTTTGACATGGTATAGCAATATAAACGGCACCATCGTGTTCCTGAGCACAAACAGCATCTGATAGGTGTCGTTTTTTGTTGAAAAATTCATTTTCGAAATTTGACCTTTTCTGACCTGAAAGTGACCTGACCTCTGGTAAATTCAGCTAAAAATGACCTCAAATGATACATACGACATTGTTTTCGAAATCTACGAGTAAAATGGACCATAAACATGCGTAACGTGACCGATACATGACTTACAATTTTCGTGACCTAATAGGATGACCTGGCCTTGACCTGAAAAATTCAAAGCTTCGAAGTTTTATTTCGAAAAGTTTCAAAAAATTCGAAGCATATGTATATCAAGGTATGCGTAAACCAAAAATGAGTCTGATCGAACTTGTCAGCCGGCACGGCGGTCAGAGCCTAAATGGTAAACAAGCAAAAATGCTGATAATTTTTACTTTGACCTGACTTGTGACGTCATCAGTCACCTCGAGGTCAATGAAAATGGCTTGCGTTCGATAGTTTTTCCAGGGCTATCAGACGCCGTTTGACTTTTGACAATCGCGCCAGTAGTTTCGGAGATAGGGGGGGGGGGCGCGGGCTCTGGAGAGTCCCCCCCCCCCCCCCAGTCACTGGCGTTATGGAAAATACCCCAGTCATACGCGGGTTAACAAACGATGCCTTAAGCATTGACGCAATTTCTGCCAAAGCATTCAGCACATCAAAGCAATGAGCCGGTTAAGACGAAATTCGCCAAGGCCGTATGAAATTCGCCAGGGAGACGCTAGACCATCCATTCTAATATAGCTAATGGAGTGACAAGGAAACAGGAGACCCGTCCCAGTCATTTATATAGCTGGTTCTGCTAACTGGTCTCCGGCCCCCTCTGATCTCAGTGTGTGTGTGGGGGGGGGGGGGGGTCCCCGCACGCTCTCCGGTGCCTGCTGATCGGTATAGCGACCCCAGGCCACGATCAGCGGACCATTTATCTCGGCTCTATGGAGGCGCACGGGGCTGATATTGGTATCCAGTTTGGTACATGTGTGGGAGGTCCAATGCAGCGCCGTGCTGCTGCCACTTGCCAGTGAACTGCGCGGGCGTGACTACAATGTAGTGAGGTTTATTTTTAGAATAAGGAGGAGGAAATAGGGATTGGTGTGACTATGTCATTAACGTTTTTGCAACCAGATTGGATTAAGCAAGATAAATTTAAGTTTTGATACCAGCTTTTTATCGGTCAGCTCCGTGAAAAATTTAAACCAACGTCGTAATTTAAAAGCGAAATTAATGCACCAATTTTATAATACCTATTGTACTTTAAAGTAATGCAGACAAGTCATGCTTTGGAAAGTAGCTAAATACTTCTTGATTTAATTATTACTGTTTTTGCTCTAGCATTTTATGCATATGCATCAAATTAATGAAGTGATAATGCATTATTGAGTTACACTGTTTGACGGATGAGACGAATAATATGTGAGTTAAAATTGCATTGGTAGCGATATCCTTTACAGGGTGGTTGTTATTCCAGTTGTCTCCATCGTTAGTGATTATCACAGACGGCGTGTTTCGTAAGAAACACGCCGTCTTTCGTGTTGTGTTTTGTAAGAAAATACGTGCTAATAGTTTCCACTGTTAATTGTTAATTGTCTGGGTGTTATACATAGACAAGACACTTGATCCTCTCGCCTAAGTTCTGTAATTAATTTAGGATTCTACAAACCCAAGTCAAACAAAACTTCCCCACTCTGTTAGTATCGCACAGGCCCTGAGGGAGGTCATCCGTCAAAAAACGTCATCCAGGTCCAAGAACTCCGCTGGGAAGCTAAAGTAGCCCGCAACTTTATCCTGCCGCGCCGCTGCTCACCAAGGAGAGTCTGCCGAGGGGCGGCTCGTTACCACACTGCACAGAGGCGAGCTGCGGGCAGCACGGCGCGGAGAGACGTGGCGAGGTCGTCGCCGACACCGTGCGCTCCCAGGGCGCCTCCCGCGGTACGAGGAAGGACAGCGGGGACAGGACGCACACCTCTGCCGTCGGCGGGACACGAAACTGTCAGACACTTGTCTTGGTCGCCCTGTCGGCTGTCGGGGTATGTCGACGGCTGCGCACGTCAGCTCTCCTGAGACGGCACGCACCCGGACGGCCGCCGACAGTTGTGGACAAATGTGAACAGGAAGCAGCCACTCGCGCCGCGCGACTACTGAGTGAGACACTGCAGGATGTCGAAGGGCACGGCCGGACCCAAAAGGTCGCGCCGCCACACCGCGTCCCCGCAGCGGAATCTCAATGGCAATGGGCGGAAGGCAGAGACAAGGCATAAGCCGGGAAGAAAAATGCAAGATGGTGGGATAAATATCGATTTATTCATGATAATACTCTCATGGGTTTAGAGCAATATTCCATTCCAGGAATCATGAATGTGCAAATATGTGAAGATGGATCTGCTGATACCACCGTATGTGCCACCAAAGCCATAAAATCTGTGATGTGACAGCTGAGGAAAATAAAGACATGCTCAGCGGATGTGATGAAAATCTCCAAACGCCCACTCATGGTGTTGAGCTCACAAATACGGTACCGCCATTTGTTCAGGGCAAACCTTGCACACGACACGTTGCAGACTAAATTACATGGGAGGTTTGCCAAACGGACTCAATGGATGTGTGCCTACAAGCACATGACTGGCACGATTGCCTTACTTTCCATACAATGCTCACACGTGCTTAATCTATTGTACAGCATTGTATGCAAAAGAGCATCACGATCAGCCTGACAGCATTCTCAAGATACCACTGTCTTGAATGACAACGATAGAAGGGCATGTCTCCCAAAGTGATGCAGAATTTTAGAGCGATCCATTCTGGGCCGGATTCATCTCCGACGGAGCAGATCGATTGAACCATCACGGCCATTGGCCAATGTCAGTGGCTCAGTTTGGCACCGTCCGTGCCATTACCGCAAAAACCATTATCAGCACCCGTGCCTTCATCCCACGGTCGGATCCGCTGCCTAATTTCGCCGCGGCTCGGTGCCACCAGAACCCATCAGTCGTTTTTGTCCTCCCAGCCGCCGCCCGCCGTGCCCTGCCCGCGACCCGCTCCGCCTCCTGACCCCCACGATCGGCCCCGCCCCTGACCCATCCATCTGCCACCATCCGAACAGATCAGTTTGGCACGCGTCTCTCCTGCTTTTGATGACGTCAGGACGCGATACGACAGTGACCCGACACGACGTGACCTGTGCGCCCCCTGCCTCCCCGGGACCCGGACGGAGCTGTTTCCTACTCGGTCCGGTGACGCCATCCGATGACTGCGATGAGACGGCCCTCTTGGCCGTGTGACAGGCCTGTTTGTGCTGTGAGTGTGAGCGGAATTAAGTGGCTGTGTCTGAGTGTGTATATCACATGCGGAACAGCCGGATGTGGCAGCACACTAAGCATGATGCAATTTACTTGCGGTGTGAGTGAGCGGCGGCCGTAAAATACAAATAAGGAAAACAGTTTCCTGGAACGAGATAGATGGGTATGAAAGCTTGTGATGAGCGCGGAAAATAGCTAGACATAAAAGATGGGACGACATCAGATCGTCAGGGACTCACCTTGGAGGAACGGAATAATCTTGCACATGACGTTCCCGAAGATGAAGTTCTTCAGTATGGATCCGACGAGTGTGAAGGGCATGCAGAAGACGCCGCAGAGCAGGTCGGCGATACTGAGGTTCAGCAGGTAGACGTTGGTCACCGTGCGCATCTTGGTGTTCTGGATGAGGGTGACGAAGACGAGCACGTTGCCGAGCACGCTGAGGAAGAGGATGAGTGAGTAGACGGAGATCTGCAGCCACCACTCTGGCCAGATGTCGCCGAACTCGGGGTACTGGTACGGCGGCAGCTGGGACGCCGTCGGAGCCGCGCTGGAGCTGGCCGCCTCCAGCAGCGCGCTGACGTTGGACATGCTGGAGCTGGTGTTGACCATGCTGGAGAGGCAGCTGTCCACCAGCTGACAGTGACGAGGTCAGGCTTCTGCGGCCGCTGACAGCTGCGCTCGCTGCAAGCAAAAACAGACAGAAACAATTAGTAAGAATATTTGTGGAATCCTAGGCATGCTTATGGTGGAATTGATCAGGCAATTCCATTTGTACGTGTGTGGTTGTGGTTACTGTAACCACTAAATCAACAACCAGATTTTATATGAAATGTCCATTTGGCGGCATTTCACAATGTAGGCGCGCCTACCGTGATTGATTCAAGTAATGCCTGCTATTGCGGTGGGTAGTTAAGCGTGTTCTTTATGGGACACTAATTGATGTTGTGCCTAAGCCTTCCGGGGAAGGTACGGCTTGTCAGCTGTCCCGTGCACAAAAATAGCATGTTCAGTGTTCATTGCAAAATGATTTAATGAAATAGCGCGGCCAGACAAATTGCAAAAGAAACATCTTTTTGGCACACGACACAAACACGAACACGATTTTAAAGCATTGACCTCGCGACCTTACGAGCTTTCACAGCCGGCTCCCGTACAACAATTTTCATATCGCCCGGCGCTCTGAGGCTCGGCCGGTGACTTTCGACCGCTGCTGGTGACCCGAGAGCGGACCTCCGGCCGGATCCACCGTAAGCCCCACCTCGCAGCCACCGAGATTGGCATCCATTGCTCGACAAGGCTGCCGTAATTTCCAGTCAATAACTTGGAGGGAGCTCTCCTGCGCGGGGGCGGCCGCTCGACTTTAGGTCAAATGTGTCCCCGCCTCTGTGCCTACTGCCTATCCCCGTGCCGCCTTCGGGCCGCCCCGTGCCTCCCTGCGCGGCGGCCTCCCCATATGTGCCCCGCCCGCTCCGACCCCCGCTCCGACCCCCGTGTCGTCCCGTGCCGCCCCCGTGTCTCTCCCATGCCACCCCGTGCCGCCCCCGTGCCGCCCCGTATCTGCCCCCCCCCCCGCCCGCTCCGACCCCCGCTGACGCCCATTGCCGCCGGAAACCATCGACCAAGAAGGCTGCACGTCCGGGTAACGAGACGGGGGGAGGGCTGACCCGGCCAGTCACGCAGCAGATCATGGTACGCAGTTGGACGGGTGATCTGGTGCAGACGAACCGCCCCGGGCTGAGAGATACCAGAGACGCTTGACAGACGCAGTTCGCCGAAAATCTTGATATGAATTATTTCCAACTGGTTGAAGCGGGCTGCCGGACGTTGCGGCTTGGCTAACTGCTTATCGAGGCATAGGCAATATCTATTATCATATGGCTTATCTAGAGCATGCATTTTTTTTTTGCTACGTAGATAAATGATAATGAAGGAGTCATATAGATTATAGGATCAGGTTTGGAGAAAGCTGTACAGTCATGCCAATTGACTTCCATGAATTTGTGAGATTCATGATGGCAAACGTACGACCTATGTCAGACGAGCTTATCTGATGGGTGGCATTGGTCTCTTTTGACAAGCGACCTTTCCATCTGGCATGAATATATATGGTCAGCGTCTCCTTGTGATTCCGGAACCATCCGTAATCTAATAAATTCTAGCAATGTTCTGGATTCGACTCGTGTCGCGTACTGTCTGGACGTTTTTCTTCTGATTTCTGAGTAGTGTCGCCGTCGAACTTCTACGCTGAGCGCCCGCCGGAACTGTCTGCCTCCGCTCCACGGACATCGCCGGAGAGTGGGCGGCCCCATCCCGGCCGCTGTCGAACCATGATGACGTCACTCTGACGTCATTAGTTTGTATTTGTTGGCGGTCACCCCTGGGACGTGTCCAGGTAAAGGATCATGCGGCAATGTGAGAGAGGGCTATTGGCCGGCGCGGTCGGAGGCACAAATCGTTTGCCGCTCCGACCGGCCGTATTTCACCCTAATGAGCGCCCGACTGACAGGGTGACTGTCGTTTGCAGTCGGCCTGAAGCCACTGCAGACCCAGTGCCATATGTAGGCGCCACTTGTTAACCCGCGCCCCGTAGGGGGGGGGGGCCGAAACGGCCCCCCCTGTCCTTTTTGGTCGATATCTCCTAAACGGCTGGAGATATCGCCACCAAACTTTCAGGACCCCTCCGGGCATCAATTTTACACATTGTGACCAAAAAAAATTCCAGAGGCTGTGATAGGTTGGCCACAAATGACGTCAGAGTGACGTCATGTTCTGTCATTTTCGACCGAAAAAAGACCTTCGCGAGAAGACCTGTCAGGCCTACAGCTTTGAAGATACAGAAAAATGATCAAGACATAAAAGGTGTAGAATTGACAGGGCTACAAAACTGCTATCTCGGATTTTTGAAATTTTTTAGTTTTGATCCCCAAAAATCAAAAAAGCAATTTTTTGGATATATTAGCCAAAAAATCCAAAAAGGTTTTTGAGTTTCGAAAAAACCGGAATATATGTGATAGTACCTACCGTCTTCTATCTACATACCAAATTTCAGATCGATACCTCGTTTTTTGGCCAAGTTATAGCGAAAAAACTGTTCAAAAATGATGACGTCAAATTTTCAAACTCAATTTTTGGCAATTCTAGAACTCGTAGAGCAAAACAAAGACCACCATTAGACTCCCCGTGACGAGTTGCATCGAATGGATACCCATTTTATGCAAAAATATCAACTTTGAAATTTGACCTAATTTGACCTGACCTTGACCTGACCTTCACCAAAACGTGACCTAGGCTGGCCCCAAAGGCTGCCTAACCCACATAATCGCATTTGTCATGTAAAATGGACCATAAAACATGTATCACACGACACATTCATATTGTGACCCCCGGTGACCTGACCTCGCTGTGACCTGACCTGGTATCAGTGACCTCAGATAGCAAAGTATGTGTTTGACGAACAATATACCATCGATGGTTTTCAATAAATTACCAATTTACTCGATTTCACAGCACATTTCTTGAATTGCCTGTGAACGGTGAAAATCTGACCTTTGACCTGACCTGTGACGTCATCGGTTTGACCTAGGTCAATGAAATTTGGTCACAAGGTAGTTCCCGGGTAGGGCTATCAAACGCCGTTTGAATTTTGAAAATCGGCCGGTAACTTTCCGAGATCTTAGGGGGGGGCCGAAACGGCCCCCCCCCCCCCCTACGGGTGGTAGGGTCCGCCGGTAGCCCTACGGGGCGCGGGTTAACCGTTGCCGTGTATAGCGGATGATGCAGTGGACGGCTCCAACCCTTTGCATGTTAATTCGGGCGGCCGCTCTGGTCTCTGCAGGCAGGTGACTGCGCGCAAGGCTTGCATTATTCATGGAGGCGATGTTTGACATTACTGGAAGAGGCGTTATCCGGTGCGGCTGGCCAGATTTGGCCAGTGGGACGGCTCCTGTTAAACAGCAACTCCGAGCACATTGATGAACAAGTGATACAGGCTGTCCGGGGAGCATCCATCGGCGTCGCCCGACCGTTTGTTGCGTCCGGGTCAATACGAGATGCCCTGGTGACACACGCCGACTGGCGAGAGCTGTTGCTTGGTGCCCGACCATGACTGGTCATTTTCAGCTCCATTTTCTCGGGACCTTCAACCTTGTTGCTCGGTGGTAGGATCGACCGACCGTTTTCCAGACCAGTGCAGTGAACTGCCGGGTCGAACTGGGAACGTTTGAGCTGAGACTATTTTTGGCTTAAATGCGATTAGTTCAGTTGCGAGTAGGGAGCAGGGGCGGAGCTTCCTATGCAGTTGGTGGGGCGGCTGCCCCACCAACTTGCCATTTTGCCCCACCAATATGCGTTTTGCCCCACTAACTTCAGCTAATTTATGACTTTGCTGCTTTGCAAATCAATCGTTTTCGCATCGAGGAGGGTTGCAATGTCTGTGGAATGCAAAATATTATCTTTGTATTGAAAGGGGTTGAATCAGTGTAGCATTTTATGTATCTTAGCAATTGGACATTGTAGGCTTGACGAATGTTTGCCGCACCGATTTTCCTGAAAAAGCTCTACTCCACCCATTGTAGGGAATTTCAGCGATGTGCTATCTGAATGTGACCCATTCTTACCCAATAGGAGCTCGTTTCGCAAGGCTGAATTGGTTGGACCCCCCCCTTGCCGTTTGGCCCCTGATCGAGCTAGAGCTTCGCGGAAAAAACGAGCGTGTTGCCCGTGACGAGAGCAAGCCGATGATACCCAATTTTAAGGTCCTAGGTCATTGGTTGACCTTCCAGGTCAGGTCAATGACCCAAAGTCGGGAAAATCGGGACCTGTTAGAAAGTCGTAAAGTGTGGCTGCTAAGGGGTTTTTCGGGGTGCTGATCACGAATATCGTGTTAGTTTTGATCACAGATGATGTCTTGAAGCATTTAGACCAGGTCGGGTCAGGTCAGGTCAGGTCAACCAGTAGGCGTCGTGACGGGTATTCGTAGTACGTGTCAACCGCCTCTGACAGCTTCGTAACATGTTACGAAGTCACCAAAACTACTTCGTAAATGTTCAAATGGTTGCTAAATTCGAATTCAGCTCCAAAAACTAGCCTAGAAACATGTAAAACTCGAAAAAGTGAACCGAGGTCACCCGAGGTCACCAAAGGTCAATGACCTGACCTGACCTTCAGGTGACCTTGACACACACGGGAGTAACATCAAATCACATGTTTGAACGTTTGAAACCACGAAAAGCTTGCAAACACGCGGCTAGTGCGAGCCGACATACGCGAAATCGCGATTCCGGCCAAACATGGTCTCGGAAAAGAGGTCACAGGTCAAAGGTCATTTGGGTCAGGGTCATGAAATTTTCAGGGTAGGTGTAAAATTGATCAATGCGAGGGTACTGAAAGTTTCGTCGCGATCGGCCGCTTTTTACGCGAGTTATTTGCGAAAAACCATGGGGGGGGGGTCCATCCGACCCCCCTACACATGCGAGGGTTAAGAGAGGCGTATATTCAATTAAAGCACCCTATCACCCTTGACACCTGCTCTGCATCCATATTCACTGCAAGCATATGATGAAGCTACAAGGCTTGTTGATGCTGTCACGATAAAGCGTCCTTGGTAGTCGCTGGCAGTCTGGCATGAATCACAAGGGCCGCTGAATTTGGTACACACCAGCACACCAGTGCCGAACACGGAGCTATTTCTGATTGTCTATTCTGCACCGGGACGGCGCGATTGTCTTCACAGCGTGCGCCTGTTCATCCTGGCAAGTCAGGCCGCCGGAATAATGGACAACGGCCTATACGACATCCAATGAATGCCGACGAGCATACAGCTCGTCTGCAAAGGCAATCACAATCGCATTCATAGCCACAGGGTCGCTCCAGGCTCAGACATTTGGACCCGATAGCGCACTAAGGGTGTTTGGAACACAATTAGAATTATTCATTTCGTAAATCTAAAATTGGAATCGATGTCTGCTCGGTGGGTTATTTTCACTCCACTTGGTTTACCCGTCAAAGACAATCCGAATATACAACCAAACATATAGATAGCGCCGCCTCAATGCGTGTTAGTTTATGCTATGGTGAATGTGGACCAAGACAATCGCGTTTTGATCGCGACATAATGCCTGCCAAATCCAACAAACATCCATTAGTATCGACAAAAAAACACACGCAGTGCCAAGCCTACCTCAACGACAATACGCACGCGATTTTTAAACGATGTCTGCTGAAACACTGCTCAGAATGGACCTTTGGTCAGGTTATCAGATTGAGCCTCCATCGATCCTCGAGAGTAAAAACAACCATGAAAACAGTCACTTAGAGCAACAAAATAGCCAACCAGTCGGAAAACTAAGCTATTAAAAGCTGCTAACAATAGCTCGGGACTTATTCCCTGACAGCAAAGGTTCCTAGCTAGGCAATATCTCCGCTACCAGCCGGGCCGGCTGATGACGTCTAATATAATGCTCTCATAACTCCTTGTTTGGCACATAAAGGCGCCGGCCCCGAGCAACCGAGCGGGCTGGAGGGGCGAACCGTGCGCATAATGAACCCACATAAAAAGAGATTTACCTACTTCACCACTGCTAGGCGTGTGCTCATTATCATTGTTGAACGAACATCCAGGCGACTAGAGCAAATTAAGTGCTTTAGTCTTTACCATAGATCCCACGGGCCATCATCAGACGCACCATCACTGAACCGGAGGCTAGTGGCAGCAGAGAAGCGACTCTCGGACGGGGATAACTCGGCACCGGGGACAGGGCAATTTTCCAGCGGTTTGACCTGTCGCAGATCGGCTGGAAATCTCATCAGGTTGAGCGGGGTCGATCACTGGCCATGTCACTTCTGCCCTTTACCGACCGTGGAGGGTGGCCAGACCGACGTGGACAACGGAGAAGCTCACGGACATGATTAGACAACGCACATGATTGGAAGAAATCCGAAAGTTAAGCATGTAGTTTTCATCTTTCGACCGGAGTGGAAGATAACCACCTTCTGCCGACTCTTGAGAAGGGTAAACTATAGATCATGTACGAAGCGGACCCATGTGGAGGGTAAAAGCTACGTGCAGGTCCGTGCGGAGAGCGTGGGACCGACCTGCGCTCTTTTGCCCATGATATGCAGCCTCGAGAACCACGCTCCGGCTATGAATACCAGCAGCTTTTCCAGCTCGGAGCGAGTAAAAATAATTTCCCCTCAAGCATGACAACCAATTCTCTCCGGAAATATCATGGGAAATATTTTGCCGTCTGCGGAGAGAGAAATCAAGAAACCACTCCCGTTATGATAATTTACAGCAGAGTGTTGACTGTCGACAACAAAATGGAGTGCTTGGGATGACAGAAGCCTTGGATGCGGGCCATTACATACCAGCACCCTTTAAAATTGGTCCGATATTGGATGGGTTCGATGACATCAGGGGCGTCGCCACGGATTTTTGACTGGGGGGGACGGATTGGCTGGCTTAAAACCCATAAGCCGGCTACCGTACGTTTTTAGGGCTATATGCACTACTTGTAACGCATACACATGTTCTTTCCGCGTAGAGGCGTTATTAGTCATAATATCTCCTTTTTACTTGTATGAATTGGCGGCGCGAAGCGCCGCGAAAACTAGCAAAAACGCCCAGCAAAACAGCGCCAAAAACACATGAATTTTGCATTTCGTATAAGTTTGATACCAGGAGGCAGGATAGCTAAGGTCTTGTCACCAAGTCAAGCAGCCCTGCCTCTAAAAAATCGTGTGATCCTCTGTCAACCGTACAGCTTATTTCCAAGAAGTTGGAAACTTTGTACAGTGAAACTCCAGGACTGCGGGGTCGGAGTCGACTTCTGTCGTAGTCCGACCCGAAATCGTAACCGAAATCGTCACCGAAATCGTAACGAACTTTGACTCTGAAGTCGGAGTCAACATACTCTGGTTTTAAGTCGTGCTCTTGGCTGGTTAGTCGAAATATCTCAAGCCCGTTTACGTCCAGTCGTGTTATACGGCACACGTGGATGACGATGTGGATTGTGGAACTTCAACAGTTTCCCAAGGATGGGTCGGATAAGAGCTGGAGATTCTGTTGGCTGTGGTGATTGTAGGGGTCGTGGTTAGACTAATCAAGGACCAACTGAGTATTAAAGCTTCCTGGGCCCTCTCAGACCGGGACGAGGTCCTCTCACACTCAAGCATCAAGCGTTCAAGGGCCATGGTGAGGCCTACTGTCGGATGGCCTCGAACGGGAAGAGGGCCGTTTGAGAATGAGCTGAGGGTCTCGACTATTGCGAATATCCTGAAATGTGTAGTCCCTGCAAGCTGACACCCCACCCTGAGACTTTGGGACCGGTCTTCAGCCCTTGCTGGATGTGGTCGTCACCGGGCTATAACTGGAGCTTTGGCTCTCTATCGAGGACTTGGGACGGACAGCCTAGAGCTGTATGTACCTCATTGTAGGCAATATACCTAATCCTTGAATGTGATAAGCAACGTGCAATAAGACAAAAGCATCACATCACAAGTTTTTCACCGCGATGCGGACTGAGTGACATCGTGGTCGGAGATGGGATTGGAGTCAGACTCCGAGCGACTTTTTACAGCCGGAGTCGGAGTTACCAAAAGCCAATCTACTCCGCAGCCCTGTACCTAATTTGTATGCAAGGGCTCAGTGATTCAATTCTCAGCTATTCGTATGATTCAATTTGTATATCTGCAATTTCATATCAAAACTACAATAGGTCAATTTTCATAGGCCACTTTTTAAGTCATTCATGGGGATATTTTTGCGGGGGACGTCCCCCCCGGATTCCTCGACTGGGGGGGACGCGTCCCCCCCGTCCCCCCCGGTTTCGACGCCCATGGATGACATTGTAAGTGGCTTCGAGATCTATGCAGTTGAGAAAGGAAGCCTCGCTTCTTTAGGCGCCGGATGCATTCATAAGGATAGATAGTGATCTGAGGAGTTCGCCTTTTAATCAGTATCCGCTTCAATCAGCAAGTGCGCATGCTTATCCCATGCAGTGCATTTTAAATCACCACGAAAGGAATCACACAGGTTATTAAATCAGGAGAAAGAGCTAATCTAATTCTACATTCACCTCAGGGGCTCTGAGGTACTGTCTTTGGACTGATTTAACAGAGATGTGACGGTTCAACAGTACACAGCCTCAACACCCAGTGTGTTGTTTATCCGCCTCCTCAACACACACTGCATAATGCAGGTTTCACAGTAAACGCGGCTATCGCCATGTCCAACAAACGTTCCCGCCCACAATAGCCTCTTACATCGGTACTCAACACTGATCCTTTGAACGGTGCAGTTTGCCGCTGTCTGTTCAGACGACACCCCCGTGCTTGGGGACGGCACGGCACGGGGTCTGGCACCTGGCCCGTTCAGTTATACCGGCTGACCCCAGGGTAGCCCGGGTCAGCTGTCTGTCAGTGACGGGGCAGCTATCAGCTGACGGCCGGCTGTGGGGACGTGGGGTGACCCCCGGTCAGTGGACGGGGCCCGCCGCCCAGCCGAGCTGGCACAGTATTAACCCGCGCCCTGCTGGGGGTCCTGGATTTCCACGCCCTGCTGGGGGGGGGTGTTTGAACACCCCCCCTTGTAACTCGGCTCCTGGGCCACGTAGCGATACGCGGAAGGCGGCGTTCGAAAGAGCGTAAAAAATAATGACGAAATCACTTCGGTCAATTTTTTGGTCAGGTCAAAGGTCAGGTCACCAGAGGTCATTGAAGGCAAAATTTCGCCGATTTCCAGGTCGAATGTCGAAAATTTCCAAGAAGCCAACGCATAACTCGGGAACCAATAGAGCTACAGCGCCGCAGAAAAGCGCATTCGATAGCCCTATTAACGCCCTTTCTGAGTAATTCTCTCAGATTTGACCTAACGTCAACGGTTTTGCCTGCAGGGGGCAAAAACTGCAAAAATAGCCGATTTTTTTTAAACAGTTTTTCTGCAATAACTTTTGACCCAAGCCTTGTACGAGCTTACTTTTACCGGCATCGTGTTCCTCTCGTCAAGACGCATCGAATGAACTATAACTTGACCTTGAAAGGTCAACTTGAAAATTTGACCTCAGGTCAAGGTCATGACCTGACCGGAAAGGGTCATGTTGCATATCAGTCGATCCGTATCGTCGAGCTGAACACATCTAAGGCGTTTTCATCGCTCTAGCATGCCTCTATCAAAAGTTATTTGCGAAAAACTGTTAGATACCATTCGTGACCTAAGATGACCTCAGGGCATAAACAAGGGTCACGGACACCATTTTTAAGTTCAGTGTGTCTAAACCACTTGTAATTCGGTGTTTGGGAGTGTTTATAATGTCTTTCATCCAAAAGAGGCGCATTTCAATTTTCTCCCATTGACTTATAATGGGGAGGTCGCAAAATTGACCTGACCTTAGGTCATCGATATCAAAATTCTGAGATATACATTTTGTACATGCTATTGCTCTTAGCAATCGCTGAAAGTTTCAAAGCGATCGGTCACTCGGTGTAGCTATGACAGACATTGAAAGTTTTTATGAGGTGAGGTCACTTCAAGTGACCTGGTGACCTGACCTTGAATGACCTTGGTCTGAAATTTTCACAACATGTGTAGAATTGATGTATGATAAGGTGTACCAAAAACGGCGGCGCTCCGCGCCGCCGTTTTTGAGATATTCGCGAAAAACCACAAGGGGGGGTGTTCAAACACCCCCCCCCAGCAGGGCGCGGGTTAATCTTGGGCTCCTCCCTGACAGCTGCTGCAGCTTGACTGATAGAGCCGGTGTCCTTGCATATGTTAAAGGGAGTATGCGATTTCAGTTAGTTTGCAACGACCCTAGGGTGGTTGTAACCTCCCTGAACGATCAGTTTGTTTGCAATGACCCTAGGGACGTTACAAAATAACTGCTCGTTCCGGGACGTTGTAACGAAACTAGGGTCGTTGCAACCTCCCTAGTTAGTATGCAACGAACCTAGGGTTGTTACAAAATAACTAGGGAGTTTAAGAATTCATCGAATCTTGTTTCACAGGAGGGCCGTCAACAATCTTGTCCAATGAAAATCTTGTACAGTCTAGTTCAGTTTAAAATAAAAGGAGAACAAAATTTGAACATTCAGCTCAGGAGTATATGTGGTGCCCGGGACAAAGCACGTAACTGTGATAATTTTGGCTGCATTATATCGCTGGTGGTTTAGGTACACCTGCTATAAATAGGTGGTGCGGGTGGGACCCCTACTACTTGATCCAAACTTACCCTACTCAGCCTAGCTTAATCCTCGCCCCCCCCCCCACGTTTTTTTCGCGATAGCTCCGAACACGCCAGCAACAGAGCTGAAACTAGGGTACCTGACATTTGATTAAAGCCGGATCTTGTGACACCAACCAGATTTTCAGGTCAGGTCAGGATACT
Source organism: Amphibalanus amphitrite (assembly GCF_019059575.1). Classification (NCBI taxonomy): domain Eukaryota; kingdom Metazoa; phylum Arthropoda; class Thecostraca; order Balanomorpha; family Balanidae; genus Amphibalanus; species Amphibalanus amphitrite. Next base: position 17,135 of record NW_024882977.1, on the reverse strand, counting down.
GACCTATGACGTCATAAGTGGACGATCCTCAGATACCGCAACTTCGCAACGCCCTCAGTCCCAGAGAAGCTTTTACAGGGGGATGAAACTTACAGTACGTGCATCTTCTAGAAGTCTCACAACTTGTAAGTACCTCTAGGATTTTTCCTAAAGATCACGAGAGGTCAGGTCGGTCACGTGACCTCACCACTATAAGTCTATTGAGAAAAATGAAAACTGCTATTCTGGCGCCGGGAACGATCTCAAACTATCGAAAGTACACGGATCGTTATTTCATGCACTCCTTGCAAGGTTAGATGCTTCAATTTTGCATTGTTGACGTTGCGTGACGTCATTTATGACGTCACTAGGGTCATACGAGCTTTTCGTCAAAAACTCCCGATCAAACTGAGATAGCGAGTCGGTCAAGCCACCACCAATGGACTGAGGAAGACGTGCCGAATCGAATAATATGCAACATGACCTCCTTTGACCAATGTCGCGACCAAGGGGTCTCTGACTTGACCTTGACCCGAGGTCAACACCTCAAGTTGACCTCACCCGAACAAAAAGTATACCATTCGACGCGCTTGAGCAAGGCGAGCACGTTGATGCTAAAATCGCGCTCTGCGACTGTTTTTTAAGAAGTTATTAATAAAAACCGAATCCGTGTCTTGGGTCACAATTGACCTGACCTCAGAGGTCACCGGTTGACCTGAGACCTTAAAATCGGGTACTAGTTGCTGTGTCTCCTAACGGCACACACGCTTGTTTTTCTGCGACGCTCTAGCTCCATCAGGGGCGAAAACCGACGAGGGGGTCGTACCAACCCTCCTCCCGGCCGGCGCGTATGTAGAAAACCAACAGGTCCTGCGGGGTTAACTCTCGCCCTTATTTGTGTTTTGCTAGCCGCAAACGCACAGGGCGGGGCTAAGTTATTGGTTGACCTTCCAGGTCAGGTCAGTGACTTAAAAGTCGGGAAAATCGGGACCTGTCAAAACTATGGAGAGTTAGGTTGTTGATCACGCTGATCACGAATTTCATGTTAGCTTCGACCACCGACGATGTCTTGATGTTTTTAGGCCAGGTCGGGTCAGGTCAGGTCAACCAGAAGGCGTCTTGCTAGCTGTCCATAGTAGAAGTCAACCACCACTGACAGCCTCGTGACGTGGCACGAAGGCGCCAAGATTACTTCGTAAATGTTCAAATGGGGGCTAAATTCGAAATCAGCTCCAAAAACTAGCCTAAAAATATCGAACCCAGAAGTGAAGTAAGGTCATCAAAGGTCAATGACCCTGACCTGACCTTCACGTGACCTTGACACCCACCATAATGCATGGGACCACCATCATTTCACATGTTTGAACGTTTACAATCACAGAAAGACTGGAAACGAGCGGATAATAGCCGTTTTTACGAAGGGCTTCATCTAATTTGAACAAATCTGCACAAAATGTATACTTGATGGCCGTCGTGAAATACTCCTGAGCTGAATGTTCAAATTTTGTTCTCCTTTTCTTTTTAAATCAACTAGATTGAACAATATTTTCATTGGACAAGATTGTTGACGGCCCTCCTGTGAAACGAGACTCGATGAATTCTTAACTCCCTAGTTATTTTGTAACAACCCTAGGTTCGTTGCATACTAACTAGGGAGGTTGCAACGACCCTAGTTTCGTTACAACGTCCCGGAACGAGCAGTTATTTTGTAACGTCCCTAGGGTCGTTGCAAACAAACTGATCGTTCAGGGAGGTTACAACCACCCTAGGGTCGTTGCAAACTAACTGAAATCGCATACTCCCTGTAACACATACATTGGTGCCGAATCCTGATGAGTGATGTGACATTGGAGGCAGCCAGGGAAGGCCGTTCAGGGCTCGGAAGTGCCTGCAAACGGAACTGGCCCTCCCTCGCTCAAGGGCAATTACTCCGCCTTACTGCCACTGAAATGGCTAAGTGGTGAACGTAAGTAAATGATGAAGTTGAAGCGTATGTGATGATGGAAATTTAAGCGCCATCCGTTAATTGGATTAAGAATGGTAGTTTGTTTTTCCTTGAAGTGAGCTACTTGGAATTCAGCTGTAATGGAATTGAGCTAAATTGAGCTACTGTATTTCATGGAAAATTATTTCGACATTGGCTAATTTGCTGATTTGTCACTTTCTGTCCCTAAGTGAATAAGTATATTTTGTATTTATCTTCTTAAAATGCCTAGCTTAGGCCACGCAATACCCTACCGTCTGGCAAAAACAATTTGTGACCAACTAAGCAGTACCTACACCAAAAATGTTGTGAACTAGTTTAAAGGAATGTGGTGCATGACCAAATAGAGAAAGTACAGAACCGAACACTCACTTGCTGGGCACGCTGATTTAACGCTTTAGCATTCTGGAGACTATAAGCAGAGTGCATTAATAGTATAATGTACATAGTGTAGACCGTAGAGTTCCTACAGTATTTAATCTTGAGTTCCTACTCCTGTAAATAGCTCCATCGTGAAAACAGCGATACGTGTTACAGACGGTGTACCTAAGCCAGCCATGTTTACATGTCAGCAACACATCCGATCACTTAAAAATTGGGAAGCCGAGTCGTTTCCTCCACGTGGCACGTTTACTTATCCAGCAGCAGACGTACCGGATGAACTGTAACGATTTGAAAACAGAACTAACATCGGCTTTCCAACGTCCTCAAAGTGCAGCTACGCTGCTACCTCCTACAACCGAGCGCCGAGTTCTGACTTACCGACCAAATTGCCCTCTTTGTTACTCTGTAAGAGCGCGTGGCCAACGCTCAAAGCCGCTGCGAATCGTGGGAAGCGGCGCCGACCGTCCTTTGGGATATTGTCGGAAACCTAATTAGTGGAGCGATCTGAGGCCTTCTGGATGGGGGCGGCTCGTTAGTCCTTCCCTGCGCAGGCACTGACAGTCCCTCACGGTCACATGACGCGACTTTGGCGTATTTTGGGATACAAACGCAAATTTGTACTGGTAATTGACAGCCTGAATCTGTCATAATCAAACCCCCCGGATGCGTTAAGAATGCCAAAATCCGAGACGGTTCAGGTATAAATAGGAGCATGTTGGGCATTGGCCTTGTGGTTGCATGAATTAAGATGCATAAATAAGGCTTTAAATGACAATTAAACTGGATCTACATAGAAGCTCATTGTTGTATTTAGTTTATATTTTATCCCAAATAAAATAGTTTTCGTTGCGCTAAAACATTTCAATGATTTATGATGAAATTTGTCTCGTTTTCTTCCAGCTAATTAGCCGATGGATAGGTATGCGGAACAAATATTTCGGAATGTTGTTTTACTTATTGTCGTAAAACGAACTACAATCTGGATAATGTTTCCGTAGCTGCTTACTCAACTGCCGCATACCATTTTATATACTGCCACAAACATAAGAAACGTGGACATTCATTGTGATGCATATCTTTTATTGTATGTTTATGAATACGAGTAGGTATAATAGTAAACAGCTCTGATGTCAGCAATAGATATTCTACACCGTATCGAGATAGTATTTTTGATCAGCAATATTTGAGAAATTTTGACAAAACAACAACCGCATCACATTACTGTCCGAGCCCATTTCTCTCACCCTCCAATCGGGCCAAATCTCACCGAGTAATTCAGGCTGGTTATCTGTACGTCCAGGGTCGCTCGCCGCCGCCGTCGCCGCTGCCGTCCCGAGCCGCCGCTGCCCACTGGAGCTGGCTCAGCGGCCGGCGCTGGCGCGTCGCACATGGACAGTGCGCGCAGCCGGCCGGCGCCCCGCACGGCCCCCCGATGGGCGAGGTTAGAGCAGCGCGGCCTCGACCGGCACCGCGACTGTCACTGAGGCACCATGGGGCACGGCACGGCACGGCATGGCTCGGCACGGCAGTGGCACGGCACGGCACGGCTCGGCTGAGCACTGAACACGCAGCAAAGTCACTGCCCGTTCCAGTGTCACAGCTCAACGCTGTTCAGTTCAGTTCAGTTCAGTTGTGTATTTTGGTAACCAAGAACAAAAAAACATCGGAGAAAATAATCGCGGATCGGCGCAAAAGCAAAATGCTTAAATCAAAGCGCCTTTCCCACAAAACATAAACACAAATAAACACAACAAAAAAGGAAATATTAACACGAAAATTAAGTGCAAAATAAAACCACCTGGCCACAGGTCACGTGGTTTTATGCAGTGACAGTGTGCAGTTTTATGATGCAACAGTGTGCAGTGACACTGTTAACCACAGTAGCGTTATTGCCCACCGCCGCGCAGCATCCGGCTTCCATTTGCACTCACCAGCCCCGAGACTCGACCACAGTCCGCAGAACAGCTCAGCCCAACTGTCGGAGCCCGACGCTGAGCGACACCCAACCACACCCGTCCAGCTCTCAGGACAGCCGGCCACCACAGGGAGTGGCTCTACCGCACAGGTCGCACCTCACTTGACACTGACAAACGATCCGGGGTCGACTCAGCACGTCATTCTAATCCCGGCCAGTGCACGTTGTTTTCATAGAGGTGCACACTGCAGAGTGATGCGGTGTGAGCCTCCCTGGTGGGTCTCGTTATATGTCATTACGTTTTTCGTTCAATATACACAGCAAAGGTCAGGATCATATTGGCGAAAACGAATAAAAAACTGTTTAAGTTCCAAACAATAAAAAAATTTGCTAGAGGAAACTACTATCAATGTCATTCGAATTCGGATCGAATCAACTTTTTGCCATTTAAACCTGAAATGTATGCTGCATGATGTTTCATGCGTGCCCTTTATTTCCCATACCTGCTACATTGCATGACTAAATCGAGACATCCAGGCATTTAACCCTATTGGTGGCAGGGGGGGTTGTTTTTATCCACCCCTCAGGTTTTTCGGGAATATCTCCGAAACCGCTGAAGCTACGATGCTGAAATTTTCTGACTTTTCCTAAAACTAAATTGGGCACATTCCCTAAAAATTTCAAGTTCATAATTTTACCAGGGGCGGCTCCAGAGCACTTGGAATTGGGGGTCCTATTCGTGAAGCGTGTCATTTGGGCGAAGATCACGATGCTGTATCAGTTTTACGAACAGCGAATGAAAGATATCATGTGGTAACATATACAAAGCTATTGTGCATCCTCTTTTGACACGTTTTTGCTATAATAGGCGGATCCAGGCGTCCAAAAAGGGGGGTTATGTTTTACCTCCCAACATAGGTGCCCTGACACCGCCTATGCATGACCAATACAATTGTAGTCGTTCTCTCATAAGAAAATTGTAACACAACAAGACCATTACCACCCTTTTTAGAAACAGTACCAACAAAAACCTTATTTACTATACTTTTTGTGTACCTCCAATCTCAATGATCTGTATCCGCCTATGATTTTTGAAAATGCATATTTTTAGGATCCATGTGAATTCCTGGTTCATTCTCTATCGATCGGCAAAAGTTGCGCTAAGATTGGTTCAGAAACCTGGCCGTGATAAACAGTCTAAAATGTATCTGCAATTTGCCCATTTTTGCCCCCCTCTACCCCCCCCCCCCCTATTGACATTTTTTAATTTTTATTTTTTTTAGAAATGTAGATCACGTTGAGCGAAATCGAATGCCGTTTGAATTTTGAAAATCGGCCCGCTAGATCTCGAGATATCAAGGGGGGGTCGTAAACAGCCCCCCCCCCTGCCACTAATAGGGGTAACCAGGAGCCTGCCACTAATAGGGTTAAACGGCACGTGCCCTGTACCACACGTTTCAAAGTTTAATGCAATGCTTTAATATTACAAGCCGTGTGGTTCAAGGGATGTGGTTAAACACGTTGAACCACACGGCTGCTGACGTCACTATCATATAGTTGTGAGCTTTTGTTTTCGCTAAAAAAACCTCGGTGACATTTATTGAATCATCCTGGCCCCGGGCAGGAATATATTTTCATGCCATTTAAGCCTGAAATGTATAATGCATGATATTTCATGCGTAAATATTATTAGAAATTAATCATGTTCTTGTTTGTAAGGGGCCTTACCTGTAACGTTACAACAGACACAAAATAAACCAATCGACGAGGACAAAGGCTGTGCCAGACGCAGGATGAATCTGAATAGAGTCGGCTTCGAATTGATGGCTATTCCAGCGCTAGAAATTATTGAAATATCCCATGAATATGAAATTCTTCACTCGTAGACAAATTCCGCTGAGATGTTCTAATCCTACACCACAGCTGCTATCACGTCTTCCTTTTTGCCAAGCCCCGGCGGCTTACCCAGCTTTATGGTTAACACCCCAGGATTGACGAGTCTGATAGGACACGAGTCTTTAATGTCTACCAACGTTAGGGCCTTGGCATAGAGTGAGCTGCCAAAAGAGGGAAATATTCACGAATATTCATAATGCCAGCAGATAGTTATGTTCTTGCTCATTTTGTTCATCACTCTAAAAACAAAAATTATTTTCTTTGAGCTTCATTGTTTTCTCCGGTTCGAATACATTTATGGCTAAATCTGTGTTATGTGCTATTTATGAAAACTATCCGCTTAAGATGCGTCCACAACTATCTTTGCCATTGTTTATAGAAGATTCAGTTGGGTCGAGGCGTCCCATTAGGCAGTAAATTGCAGCTGTGTCCTCATTACCGTAATTAATTAGTGTTGTGGCTCGTGGGCGGTTCCCAGCGGACCCGGTATGTTTAGATAGCGGCGGGCAGGCCCCGATCCGCGGCGAAAATGATTGGTCACTGCAGCAGATGTAGGCACAGATGATTGGTTCCTGCGCCAGCCTCGGGCGCAAACGATTGTTCCCCTTTAAACATACAGAAACTCATTGAGACGCCAAGTCTGGCTCCTACCGACGATGATACATGGGATGACTCTTGAGATGCTGGAATGCAGCAAACCCATCTGTGAAATGCAAGGGTCTTTTTAGAATGAAGGACTTGAATCATGTTCCAAATCTGTGTTTCAAAGCAAATCTGAGCGAAGTCAAACTTCTCTCCGTCAAAAGCACCGAATAAATTATGTTTCAGTCGCACGATCAAAGCAGTATGAGACTGAAGACTAGGTCCGAAGACAGATTTTTCGAAGAAAGGGCTTATCCTAGTGAATATTTGAATTTCACGGTGCATTTTCATTATTCATGGTATCCATCAATGGTATGCGTTTTTGCATTAAGGAGCAGACATTTTTTAGCAGCCTCGATCACAGCTGATAGCCAATCACAGACTGCGCGTGTTAAGCCGCAGCCGGTTGCCAGGTCCGTCAGGGTCGGCTATTCCAGCGGTCACCAGGCGCCAGATGAATCGGGTTGGGCGGCGACGGGTGTCCAAATCCCCACACAGCACACGTCGCCGACTCATCGCTCCAGTCGGCGCGGGACTCAATACCGTTGGTGGAGAGTTGAGGTCTGAGTCTCTGTAGACAGGATCAGAGACTGATGGCCAGACTAACCCAACATCCGGGCGTCAGCAGACCTGACAACACGACTTCTCCAATTGATCCAACCAGAGAGGACACAGGTTCAAGCGCGGCATTATCCAGAAGCAGCTTTGAAATTCGCTCAGACACGTGAAATCCATTGTGACACTCCGACTGCGGCCCATCCGCCTGTCGGCGCGCTGAGACAATGCAGCGCGTCAGCACGTTCGGCGAGTCGATACCCACTGCTGCCGGCGAGCCGGCGCCGGTCGCACGGAGCTGACGTCCGAGCTCATTTATCCGCCGCCGCCCCTCTATACCGGCTGCTGAGTGGGACGCTGTTTTTGTTCTCTTCATCCCGCCCATTGTCTGGCTTTGTCTCTCTCCGCGACACAGGCTTTGTCTGTGCCACTGCCTCTGCAGTTCCTCTTCCCGGCGCGATTTCCTCTCATTCTCCGCATCGGAACTCGGGCTTCAATTTTCATTATATATGCTTTGTTGTCGATTTTGTATGTTTTATAGAAGGTGGGACATTAACCATGTTTTGAAACATAATGCGGGATTGGAATTTGGATGCATATTCGATACGCTGAAATGCGAATTTCATATTTCAAATTCATGCCAACATTTGTTATAGTAAACATGCATTGCACAATGCACATGGAGTATAACATTTTCTGTGACCACGCACATGAGACATGAGGTAAGCACAAAGCTCACAAGTCTCAGCGAGATTAAAAACCGTCCATTTAAATCAGAGAGCTAGGATCAGAAGGAAGCAGTCGGCTGCGGGAATACTGGGCCACTGGATTGTTGCATCCATAGCCTATATGAGCGAGGCCTGCTGGACTAAGAAGGAAACCCTGACTCAGGATTTGGCTTATGGGAGGAGGGAAAGACGGGCAAGGTGGAGGGTGCAATGCAGGGGTGGAATGCTTAGCAGAGGGTGGAGATCAAAGGAAAAAGAACTAGAGAGATAGAGAATGGATGATGGAGGATAGGGGAAGCAAAAGAGGGTGGAGTGCACTGGGCGGAAGACAGGGGACAGAAGGAGCGCGCTGAGGATGGGCGGGACACGGATGCCGCACATAAATAAGAGAGCGTCGTGCCATTTATCACGCAGTGACCAGACAACCTACACTCGGACACGCGGAACAGCCCGCGGTGCCCTCTCGCCTCCACTCCTCCTCCAAGTGCGTCACAAATGCCGACTCCCGGAGTCATCACTCCAAGTGTTTCTCAAACACCGACTCCCGGCTCCCGGATGCAATGCTCAAGGGCGTTTGAAATGCCGACTCTGGAGAGTCATTGCCGCGTGTTTACGCCACTGCTGGTCGGACCGGTAACCTGATAGGCCGTGCCGACCGGCGGGCCGAATGCTCGCTAACGAGCGGCGCGAAGAGGCTTCGCGGGCCCCTGGACGTGTTGACGAGTCGTTAACGTGGATTGACGAGTTGCGATCCGGCGGGTGGGTCCCCTGCAGAGGGACCGGCGGCGGCGCGGTGACGCTGTCGCAGCTCCCAACGAGCCTCTCCATCCTGGTTAGGAGCTGCAGCAGAACTAATAATTATGTCAGCCACTAAATGTAGCGTTTTACATAAAGCTCAGCCTACTGTTATGATCCTAAGCGAAAACTAAAATAAACAAAATAACCACGGTGCCGGAAATTACGGATTTTGTAGAGGATTCAGAGCCGGGCTTCACAAGCCGGGTTTGATGACAGAACTCCGTCGGCTGTTTCATACCATATTAGCTTCGTATGACTGGCATGGCATGTGCAGGAAAAATCAAATAGCGGCCGGGCCCCACTGATGAGCCATTGTGCAGTCTTCCAGCTGTCACCGCGCTGTCTCCGGCAGGCTCTGCCTTCGACAGCTCGCAGCCAAACAAAGCAGCGTGATCGCGCCCATCGCGGCATGACAAAACACAGGAACGATCGGCAGACACAGCGCACAAAAAAGCATCGCCGCTTTATGCTCCTACTGCGTCACCTCATGCCTGGACTCGTGTCGTTATGGTGTCAAATGACCGAGTAGATCGCGGTGACACGACCCACGGGGGGGGGGGGAGGGGGCAGCCGGGCTGTACGTGGAGATATTGTCGGTACTGAGCACGTGAGGCACTGACGGACAGCGGTATTGACGCGATGCGGATGGACAATGTGTCCCGGAGCTGGCTTCAGAAAGTCATTGTCCTTTCGTCACTGGTGTTGCAGAGTGCACATCGATGATGTGATTCTCATTACAACAGGTAAAATATAGCGTTGATTGGTGGAGCTTAAGATAACAATGTTTTATGTCAGCACAGGTCAATAGCTTTAAACGCATATGAAACACATCGAAGTGTTGTAGTCATAACACCGGCTTACTTCATTTTAAGCAGAAGTTAACATTAACAACGTTGAACTTCAGACATCACCTTTATTAAATCAATGATAAAGAATCAAAGTTGCCACCGTTTTGCGGTTCCATCACACACACTTCCATCATTTGGTAATTTCGAAAGAATGACCGAAAGTACAAGTCATCTGAAAAAAACATGTAAGTGATGATGTCTTTTATTTCGGAAAGAGCGGCACCCCTGCACCGCAAGATCCGGTTCGAGAACCTACTGATTTAGTGCCGCACTTAATGTAGAAATACACTCTTTTACGTCCTAAACACAAAAGCTGTTGATATTATAAGAGTGTCTGGTGGCTGTGATGGCATAGAAGGCAACGGTCGCACCCTGTGTTTACGGCACCATGTTGATGGCCAATCGCCAAAAATCACGTCTTTTATGGCTAATGGCTTCCTCATGCATCTCGGTGTCTTTTAAAATTCCTTGAAATATAAATTAGTGTTCCTCGATGCAATGAAAGTCAAAGGTTACAGACAAAAATAAATGAAACAATATACACCTTGCAATTTATATCATTTTCCCATAAGTTTATTCCTTTGAGATTCGCTTCCGCTTTGTTCGTATACATAAGCAAACCTCAGCGGGAGTAAATAAAAACAAATATAGCAGCTCCACCCTATCTCTTGGAAGACCTGCCGGGCCCCATGCGCCTTCCTTCAAAGTCAGTCAAGAATACCTGTGTTATCTTTGGCGTACGATGGGGGCATATTTGTGTCACACGGACGGGTGACTTCGTGTGGCTGGCTGGCGACGGCCACAGTCGCTAAATTGGACATAACACTCTTTGTTGTCACGGCAGACTCGCACAGAACATGTCAGTCAGATTGCTTCCTAACAACATGTTATGTAACGCTTAATTTGAGATCACCACCGTGCCATTATTATTGTTCAGACTTCAGGCGCTGTCAGCAGGCAACAACTGTCAGCAGAAATAGTTAGAGTTGTCTTGGAAGTAACGCGAAGCGTAGAAAAAAAGCTTGGCCCGTGAACCCTTGACGTTATAAGCCATGTTGACCACCAAGAGTGGCTGTAACAGTGTATAGTGGCATATTCTGTAATCAAGATTCGTTTAAATGATATTACAATTTACAGATACGTATGATGTTACAGGACAGATGCTGGTGCTTTTGGTAGGTGCTCGGACCATTACGGCGAACGCTGTTAGGTGGCGCGGGTGGTCTCAGACCAAAGTCAGGGTCGCGTTTAAGCAGAGCCAGGGATGCGATTTCAGCTTCCGTGTTCTTTTTCATTAACGTGGTTAGAATGTGCCCTCTTTATAAAAAAAGATCCATCAGGGCGGAGGGCCTGTCAGAAGGTGATACCTGCGATAGTGAGTAAATGTGTAGTTTCTACAACCATAGTCCTGTCCTGCAAACACTTCTATTCCGCGATTATTTAACCTTTTTAGAGAAATATCTCTCTCTCTCTCTCTCTCTCTCTCTCTCTCTCTCTCTCTCTCTCTCTCTCTCTCTCTCTCTCTCTCTCTCTCTCTCTCTCTCTCTCTCTCTCTCTCTCTCTCTCTCTCTCTCTCTCTCTCTCTCTCTCTCTCTCTCTCTCTCTCTCTCTCTCTCTTGCTTTCAGCAAGCCGCAAAATAACGAAATTCAAATAAATATTTACGTTTTCCATACTGAATATCCGTCAACATCCCTACATATATGTTTTCTCACCACAGACCGGACTCACAACAGATTGATTTAGGCGCCGCCAGCCACTGGGAGTGATTGGCCTGATTGATTCGGGCCCTGTCCTTGTGCCTGGAGGGACTGACAGGGCTGGAACGGCGACCGGGCCATCACTTGGAGAGCGGTGGGACGGATCTAATAAAACCAATGGCGACCTTGTTGGCATTGGCACGAGCGGCGCTATCACAACTTGTGACGTCATAAGATCGCCAGCGATCGGGCGATAGATTGATGACGTAGTGAGACTCACTGTCACAACGCACGCCAAACGGCTTCCTCTGGATGAAAAGGGGTCGTCAGCGTTGTGAAATTTGTGTGTTTAGGTGAAGCAGTGGCGGATCCAAGGGCGGTCACATGGGTCATGACCCCCGTTGGGGCCCGGGGGCACCACAGGTCTGCCAGGGGCACCACCGGCCTATCAGGGGCACCACAGGTCTTCCAGGGGCACCACAGACCTACCAGGGGCACCAAAGGCCTGCCAGGGGCACCACACCGGCCTATCAGGGGCATCACAGGCCTGACAGGGGCACCACAGGCCCGCCAGGGGCACCACAGACCTGCCAGGGGCACCAGAGGCCTGCCAGGGGCACCACACCGGCCTATCAGGGGCACCACAGGCCTGTCAGGGGTGCCACGGGCCTGTCAGGGACACCACGGGTCTGTCAGGGGCACCACAGGCCTGACAGGGGCACCACAGGGCTAGCAAGGGCACCACGAGCCTTTCAGAGACACCACGGCCATGTCACGACAATTGTAGTGATAATTGCAAAAAATCGGTTAAATATTAACCGCCGCCGGGCCAGAGGTGTTTGAACACAGAACACCCCTTATACAGTTTTTTTTTCGCAGATATCTAAAAAACGGCGGCACGGAGCACCACCGTTTTTAGCACACCTGTTTATGCGTATTTCCCACACATTAAAAATTTCAGCCCCAGATCTCTCAAGGCTAGGTCACCAGGCCACGTCAAGTGACCTCACCTCAGAAAAAGTTAGAATCCTCGCCATAGCTACACTGACCCAGCGATTGCCTTGAAAGTCTAAGCGGTTGATAAGAGTAACAGTATATGCCAAATACATATCTCGGATTTTTTTTTTTATATCGGTGACCTAAGGTCAGGTCAATTTTGTGACCTCTCAATTATAAGTCAATGGGAGAAAACGGAAAGGCGCCTTCTTTGACGAACGTCATTCCAACACTCTCAAACACCGGGTTACAGGTAAACTCGACAAGCTGAACCGAAAACTGGCACCCGTGACCTCTCCTTATGTCCCTGAGATCATATCAGGTCATGAAAGGTCCCCTGCAGTATTTTTTTACATTTTTTTATAGAGGCATACTAGAGCAATGAAAACACCTCCGTTGTGTTCAGCTCGACGTTACGGATCGACTTCTATGCAACATGACTTTTTTTCGGTCAGGTGACCTTGACCTGAGGTCAAATTTTCAAAATGTCCTTTCACGGTCAGCCTATAGTTCATTCAACGCGTCTCGACAAGAGGAACACGATACTGGCAAAATAAATGTCGTCAATTCCTTTAGTGAGAAAGTTATTTCGGAAAAAAAACGTTTTTGAGAGAACGGCTATTTTTTTAGTTTTTGTCCTCTGGAGGCTAAACCGTTGACCTGAGGTCAAATCCGAGAACATGCTAGCGAAGGGGCGTTGAAAGAGCTATCGAATGCGCTTTTCTGCGGCGTTGGATTGGATGGATTGGCGGCGTCTATTGGTTCCGGAGTTATGCGGCGGGTTTTCGAAAATTGTTGAAATAGGCAAAATTTGACCTTTGTTGACCTCTGGCAATCTGACCTTTTACATGAAAAACATGAATGAGTGTTTTCTTCGTTATTTTTTTACGCTCTTTCGAATGCCGCTTACTGCGTGTCGCTACGTGGTCCAGGAGCTGAGTTAGACGGGGGTGTACAGACACCTCCCCCCCCCCCCGGCCCGACGCGGTTGGCGCCGAGCACCGGCCCGGGGCGGGTTAAAAACGCTGAACGTTTTAGCTTTTCACATCACGCTCACTAGATGAACACACGACTGTCAGTTTGTACTGTTCCATACCACCGATTTCCAATTTTAAGGTAAGGATGAAGGTTCGGTTTCCAGGTTAAAGGTAGGTTTATATCCAGTCCTATATAATACTGAACGAGGCCGGTGTAAATAAATTTTCAAGACCGAGGTCCTTACTGAATTTTTGAACGAGGCCGAAGGCCGAGTTCAAAAATCAGTAAGGACTGAGGTCTTGAAAATTTATCACCGGCCGAGTTTGGTATGTATTTTACTGTATGCCAACGATAAAATAACTGTCTAGACCGAAGCTCTTAGCCGTTTTTTGAACGAGGCCATCCCAAAATGTTGACTTGGTAATTCGTTTTTGACCGTGGTCACTTTGCTTACACCAGTTATTACCACACCCCTCAGGCTAATGTATTTGAATAGGCCAGGCATACAGTAATCCGTAATTTTACATTCTCAACAAGTACGAGCATGTAAATTTGATTGCTTCGGGAAGTGTAAAGCCTAATCACTGTTAGTTATAGCATATGCTTACATACAATTAAGCAGATGCTGCAGTGACAGACTTCTGTAACATGATTATGTACTTATCTGTATGGATTGAGCGTTAACGAATCGCTCCCACTTACCTCTGCATTGTTTATGAACTCCATTTTGACCGGCGCACATGGTAACGTGCGTGTAGACGTGTAATATTATTTAATCTTTTCACTTCGGCAGCTGTGCGTCAGTGACAAACAACAGTCAACTTTAGAATTCGATTTAGTACGGTTTAATGCTCCCTCTGACCCTTTGCGTGTCCAACTCAATTGAATTGCCAGCCACATATGGCGCAAAACACGCTGTAAATATGACAGGCGCGATGAAACCTCTCCGCATCGCGCGGTGCAATAAACCTAAATGTTATTGGCGTGTCAGCGGGAGCGGATTTGCGATGTGATGTATTGGCGGCGACTGTGATCGCAGCTGTAAAACCGGCTGCAGCTTCAAAGTGAGGCCGCAGCCGGGACCGAGATGGGGATTTGGGAGGGAGGACCGGATATGGTGACGACGGCAGTAGACGACAGTTTATGATGTCCAGCCCGTGCATGCAAAACGCAATGCTTCGTGTGTACAGATCGTAGAACCCGCGGCTGGCAGGTGGGCTTAAGGTTTATGGCTGAGGGCAGTTGTTTTCTAATTAACAAGTTAATCGCAGTAGTCAGGTGTCACAGCTGAAGAATTTATCGCTAATACTTGTCAGAATATTGAGCTTGACGCTTCATACGCTGGCATGAGTTGAATGAAAATGAGCCCAAAAATCCACTAAAATGAGCCTTCCAAAACAGCAACAAATACCTAGCGTCATTTTGGTAGTAAATAAACGTCGTGGAATGTCAGAAATGTACAGATGAGAGCCAATATCCTTAAATGGAAGCCATACGTTTTTATTGCGGCTCTAAAACAGAGCTGTAAAATTTGCTATAGGATGATAATTAAATCTGATGTATTATTACGAACTTCTGAAACTAAGAAAATCTTACGCATTTTTCGTGGAATGGAGAGCAAAAATATTTATTTTATGGTATCTAAACGTTCTTTCATGTATTCTAACGTGTGCAGAGGTGAGCAAAGACAGGCCCAAATACAGAGGAGAGATCGCTAGTTTGCACCTATCTTTATCAGTGTTTTTGGGGGGGGGCATGAGCTGGTGCAATACAACGAAAGGCAAATAACGGTTACGTAATTTTAATTCCGTAAACCATTTCATGCAGCGAAAAACAAAAACCTGAGTCATTTCGTTAATGTTTTTAAATTTTCATTTCTGCAAATGTTCTTTCTCTATAATAATATGAAGGTAAATTAATTGAATCATTGGAAATGCCATAGGAAGCCGACAGTGAAAGCGCTGTAAGCATACCCTGAGAAGATTTTAAAAGCTATTTAAATATATCATAGGTAATATTTTATAGCTGCAATATGCTTTCAAAGACGAGGTGCGGTTATTGAAGCAATATTTTATCATACAATTCCTAAATAGGAATTCCGTCCTCCACGTACTGTACTGTCAGTGGCCTTTAGAGCCGGCAACCTGAGTCAGCAGTTGTGGCCTCGGACGGCTACTTGACACCGGCAGCGCAGCGCCACTCCAGTCGAGAGCGGGGCGCCGTCCATTTGAGCCCAGTATAACCGGAGGCTGTGTGCAGACCGCAAGTGTGATAGCCGGGCGCTGAACTGAGGGGAGCTCGGCCACAGCGGTCAGTCGGATTGGTACGCCAATAACAGGCTCCGCTCTTACAGGAGTGGAGTGTTGTAAAGCTGAAAGAGGGAGCTGCGCCGGGGCGGGGTACTTTGACCGTGACCTTTCCCCATGGCTGCTCTAGAAACCTGCGCCCCAGTGGTTGCCGAATCTGACTGCCGGTAACTCGTGCAGACCCATGTGAGGCTCTTTGGCACATGTGACTCCCAAAGTGTCACCTGGATGTGAAACCCTGTGAAGTGTGAACCCAGACGGCTCCTGTGATTTCACACGCCTCTGTGAGAGGGGCACCGTTGTCGGGCGGTCTCCGCCGTCACCTGACCTACCGACGTTCTGTCGAAGTTGGTCGATCTGACGGCATGATTGTGCGACAAACAACGGTCAGCTCAGTGCCAAGTCCACGACCGGGCGGGTCACGGAGGGCAGGCCACAACAGGCGCCAGTCGTGTCAGAGAGGGGCAGGCCACAGGCGCCAGTCGGGTCGCGGGGCGATATACGCAAGCTCCAGTCGGTCACAGAGAGGCAGACAGGGCGGCAGAACACAGCCACCTGGCCGGTCAAATAGCTGGAGCACGCGGCACAGTGCCTTTGGTGGCAGCCCACGGATTTGAAAATCGGTGATTATTTTAGGGAAGAAACTCAAGAAAGTGCATCGCCTCCTTTCCACAAGAAGTTTAATGTACAAAACAATATCACTAGTTTTGCGAAAAGCATTTGGAAGTTGTAGGTAGAAAAATGTACCAGTACCAATTATTTTCTGGAAAAAACGCCGCTTTTTATTCATTTCGCTCACATGATATTTACTTTTCGCTTTCGTCAATCGTCTCTGACGAAATGAAATCACTAAAGAAAGCACACACAAAACGTTTCAGATGGCAGCCAGGTAACTGGTTAAATGTCTGTAAGGCATTTTACGCCTTAAAATTACGTAATAGCATTTTTAGAAAGTCATTCTTGCCGGTTCATCATTACAGCCTTTCGGCTGAAAACTTGCCGAGCTGTCCGTCTGCTGTCCCGCATCGCTTCTGTGTAGTGCGGGACAGTCTACCTGACAGGCAAGCCGCCGCGCCGGCCGGCCCCGTAGATCTACATATCGCCATTAGTTTATTTAAAAAAAAAATGAGGGGAAAAAGGCATCACCTCCTCTCTCTTGGATCGGACTCACCTTTCGTGTCGGTCCCGACGGGTCGAGTCTTCTCCGGGCGGTGGTCCCTGCGGCACAGTGCGAGCGGCCCGGCCGCTGCCAGCAATCTGCGGCGGTCGGGATCGCGGCTGCTCGGACGGCGGCCGGGGCGTCGCGTCGGTCCGCGCCGGACGGGGAGAGCAGGAGAGGAGAGAGAGGGAGGGAGAGGGGCCGACGTGCGCTGGAGAGGGGTATCCACGCTCAGTGTCCACAGTGAGGCTGTCCTGGTGGATCCTCCC